>NC_134359.1:51340496-51640496 GCF_048569485.1 Anomaloglossus baeobatrachus
CAAATCTGTGGTTATGTTACTCACTACATTGATTCTTGTACATGTCACATAATGTATAAATACCATATTAATAACACTCCCAGAATCAAGTATACACTGACAAATGGGTAGACCGCACTCCCATTGTCTTGTGGAAACCATTTGTTGTCCTGTCTGTTTTACAGCATTGGTGACAACATTCATGTTTTACAGTAAGAGCAAATGTTATAGTGACTGCAATAGTGGCATCTTCCCATGTAAATGGAAGCCGAGGTAGCCTCCTGTGACATGGGTGATGTAGTACTTGGGAGAAACGGTCCTGACACCATGTTTCTGGGGACTACTGTCCTTTATTAGGTTTGGACCTCATGTGACTTGTGGCTGAGACACAGAGACTAGCATTATAGAGTGGTATGGGACACATGTGTCTACATAGTGCCTCTATTGGGGTATTATTTTGACATTCTTGGAGAGTTGGGTGTGAGCCTGTAAAGTGGAATATGACACCCTTGCTGCTGTGAATCAGGAGCTGCATTTAAACTTTCCTCGATAGTGATGCCTGCTCCATTATAGTGGAGGCCCAGGTACTGAAGTAAACTTTGGATGAGAAGGTCTGGAGCAAGCAGCTCTCTGCACTAAAAGTCTGGGTCTGGTGGATGTATGGTCTCCCTGCATACTGGTCCTGAGGCACAGCAGATGGCGAATGGGGCCTCCTCGAACATCAGACAATGAAGCCTAGGACGTCAGTTATCTCACTTGCCCGGACGTCCTTTTCCCGGTGTATGCTGCTGCCTCCCAGAGCCTGTGTGCACCTCACAGGCTTCCTGGTTCTGCCCAAAGGGTGTGCGCATGGCCCCGCCCCTTTGCTTAAAGGGCCAAGGTACCCGGAAGTGCCTCTCAGGTCAACTGAGAGGTTGCAGGTACTTAAGGCTCCTTTCCCCTAAGGGAGGTGCCTGGGCAACGAGTTAGTTATGTTACTAGTTCTCAGGTCCTCAGTGCTGCTGCTGATGATATTGTGTTTCTTTCTGCTGCTAATTTGTATCTCTTTTGCAGTGTATTCCTTATCCACTGCTGCTGCTATGACTACCTATGCCAGTTGTTTGCCACAATGTTTGCATACAAGCTGCCTCAAGTATCAACGCGAATCACTACTACTGTATCCATCCATCCGTCCATCATTCCCGAACAGATCCACTACTCTGACTGCTGCTGCGGTCGATTCTACCAAAGTCTGTACTGTGTCTGTGGTGCCAGATGCCTGGGTACCACAGATCCCCAGGGGCTGCCCTCTGCTGTCTGCTTACCCGCATGTTACCTGTTGCCACCTTAAGTGGCAGTAGTTAAGACTCAGCAGCCAGTCTAGTTTGCTACCCCCAGGCAAGTGAGTGATCCCTTTGGTCCAGTGGAACCATTAATACAGTGCTCACCCAGTGAGAACAAGAGTTGGTCTGACAAATACTGCATCAACCTTAAAGCGGACGTTATTACCAAGCATCTGTGCCAATTGGCTGCAATTATCAGTCTTCTATTCCTCATACCATAACCACCAAGCTTTGCATCTCTGTCTCTAACCATTGAGCTTTGTGCTCCATCTGGAAGTTGAAGTTGTTGTACCGAATCTGAGTCCACCTGTGTTGTTGTTTCGTTCTCATATGTGGGGCCATGGCAGAGACCAAACTATGTAAACCCGACGCTTTTACATTTTGACTCCATTTAGTTACACTTAAGAGTGCTTTACACGCTGCAACATCGCTAACGATATATTGTCGGGGTCACGTCATTAGTGACGCACATCCGGCGCCATTAGCAACATCGCAGCGTGTGACACCAAGGAGCGACGATCCACGATCTCAAAAAATGTCCAAAATCGTTGATCGTTGACACGTCGCTCCTTTCCATAATGTCGTTTCTGCTGCACCGCTATGAGTGACACTGCAGGAACGATGAACATCTCCTTATCTGCGTCCACCAGCAATTAGGAAGGAAGGAGGTGGGCGGGATGTTACATCCCGCTCATCTCCGCCCCTCCTCTGCTATTGGACAGCTGCCGTTTGACATCACAGTGACGCCACACGAACCGCCCCCTTAGAAAGGAGGTGGTTCGCCGGCCAGAGCGATGTCGCAGGGAAGGTAAGTCTGTGTGACAGGTGTAAGCGATGTTGTGCGTCACGGGCAGCGATTTGCCCGTGTCGCACAACCGACGGGGGCGGGTACGCTCACTAGCGATCTCGCTAGCGAGATCGCAGCGTGTAAAGTACCCTTTACCTTCTGTCTTGACACTTTGCATACGTTTCCAGATAGTTGTAAGGATTAACAAAAATAAAATATTCATTTTATTACTGGGATGTACTCCATTTTTTTCACTTGGTTCTACCCTGGTCAATGATAAGATAGTCATTTACTTACCAGTTCTGATTTTCTACAATTAGGTGTCAATACACATACACAGGTTGGATGCATCTAGGTAAGACCGCAAGCACATTGTTGGCATCTGTGCATGGCTCTGACTTGGTACAATACTACATTTTTTGCTGTCCGTCTCCTGCGCTGGTGTATATTTCACGGCACCATTTGGAGGCACGTTTTATTGTTCATAAAGTTAACAGAAGAACACATATGCTGAATGTCGCACCAGCTGGCGGCTGCTTTAATTGCTTTATAAGTGGATGTTGAAAATAGAAATGTGTTAGTGCGGCCAGTGGTGTAAATCACTCCTTCCTCTGTCCCCTGTTTTATATGAGGTTTGTGCTTTACATTCTGTTTTACAAGGAGGCAAGTCCCAAACTATCATCGGTGACAAAATGATTAAGATACGGTACATTTTCTGGAAGTCAAAACGATGCAAATTATTATTATTTACAGGTATACGGTAAGTGTTGGCACCGGCAAATTATTGATACATTATTGATACATTAACTTGTATGCAAACTAACCTTACAAACCACTTAACATCATAGGAGCCTTTAATCAAATACACCTGAGATATTTCGGAGAATGTTATTAATGAGGTCCATTAGCAAAGAACCACAATAACCATTAGCTTGGAGCCATCATGCCAAGGTACCATGGGCTACATCACATTGCTAACTTTATCTATAGGGATGAGTCTACCATTGACATGAATACATGTGTGTGTCCACATGTTGAGTATTTTGATGCAGAAATTTCTGCATCGCTTGGCAGGAAAAATTCATCCTTGTTTTCGGTGCGTTTTTAACCTGAGTTTTTCTAGCCTTTTTGGACACCAATCAATGCTATAAAGATAGATAAATAGATAGATAGATACATACATATAATTGCACAACCTCCTGACATGTAATAAAATGGCACTAGATGGAGCTCATTGAACAACTTTTTATGAAATAAATGAAAAAAATTACATAGGGTCTCACTTATTTTTGATGACCAGCAAAAGTAAAGCAGACAGCTGGGGGCTGATATTTTCAGGCTGGGAAGGTCCATGGTTATTGGGTCCTTCCCAGTGCAAAAACAGCAGCCCGCATCCACTGCAAAAGTTTTGCATCTATTAGCTGAGCACTTCTGGCACTTTGCCCGGCTGTTCCCAATTGCCCTGGTATGGTGGCAATCGGGTTAATGGTTTTTGGAGTTGATGTCAACTGTGTAGTGTGAGCGGGCAAAAAGTTCTGGTGTTGGTAATGGAGAGGCGTCTATCAGACACCCCCATTATTAACCCAGTAAGTGAGAAGAAAAAAAACACACACACATACAATTCATTTATTTGAAAAAACACCCTCCACACTTTCCCAATTGTCCCGATTTGGATACACTGTGTTGCGGTGGGATGGCTTTACAATTTTTTGATCAAAAATAGTGTTTACTAAGTACCCTTATGTTTATTTATATGCATTATTGCTTTACTTATTTACAGCAGGGTATATGTCCATATTATCTTCACTTTGGGTTTTGTTTATCTTATGGCCAGTATGAACTGGCGTGTACAAGTTGAATCCATATCAATTCATGGTCTGGCTCATTTTTTTAAATTTCCTATGATTAGTAATGCAGATTCTTGTCATGTCACTCCATTGTTACTGTTTTGCTCTTAAAGATCTAAATTTAATTTTTTATTATTTTGTTAGTGTTCTGTAATTCCACCTTTGGCTTCAACACTGCCTGAATCCTTCTTTGCTCTTGACCAGATTCAAGCATGTCTCAACTGAAATCTGATCCAAGGTCTCTTCTACATGTTCCCAATGTTGGTGTATAATGGTCGATTCATTTGGGTATGTATACAGCTTTTTCTTCAACTCTACCCACAAGTGTTTGATAGGGCTGAGGTCTAGGTCCAATACAGCACTCATTGTCATTGAACCATTTATTTGCCAATCTCGACGTATGATTCAGACTGTTGTCCTGCTGAACAATATGTTGACCTTCTCATGCCCATAGTACTTGAGTGTACAAAGTTACTTGTCTTGTAGGATACTCGTATATAGCTCATCATTGAGTCCACCATCGATCTTGGTCAAGTATCCAATTGATTTGGCAGAGATTAACCTGCCTAATTGCAGCTTTGCTGAAGCATCCCCAGATCATCACCGAACCTCCAGCAAATTTCACAGTGGGTGCAAAACACTGTGGCTTGTAGGCCTCTCCAGGTCTCCATCTAACCATTAGACGACCAGGTGTTGGGCAAAGGCGAAAATTAGGTAAAGAAAATTCAACAAATATCTTTGTGAAGGATGTATGAATCAAGCCGCATACAAGGTTATCCTGGAAAAGCAGTTGCTTTCTTCTGCTCAGGCAATGTTCCCCAACTCTGAGGACTGTTTTTTCCAGCAGGACAATGTGCCGTGCTCCACAGCTAGGTCAATCAATGTGTGGATGAATATCACATCAAAACCCTGTCATAGCCAGCCCAATCTCCAGACCTGAACCCCATTGAAAACCTCTGGAATGTAATCAAGAGGAAGATGGATGGTCACAAGCTATCAAACAAGTGTTCATTTTTTTTTGCCAGGAGTGGCATAATATCACCCAAAAGCAGTGTGACAGACTGGAGGAAAGCAGCCAAGACGCATGAAAGCTGGGATTAAAAATCATGTTTATTCCACAAAATATTGATTTTTGAACTCTTCCTGAGTTAAAGCATTAGTATTGATGTTTCTAAATGATTATGAACTTGTTTTCTTTGCATTATTTGTGGTCTGAAAGCAATGGATTGTTTTGTTATTTTGACCATTTCTCATTTTCAGAAAATAAATAAAAAATGTATTGCTTGGAAATTCGGAGACGTTGTCAGTAGTTTATAGAATAAAAGAACAATTTACATTTTACTCAAAAATATACCTATAAAGAGAAAAATCAGAAAAACTGAACATTTGGAAGTGGTCTCTTAATTTTTGCCAGAGCTGTATACAATTTTTCCCTTTTTTGAAATGGGAATGCTACCATTCTTCATTGTTTGTATTTTATAGTTCAGTAGTCTGGACTTGGTGGTTTGTACCCGCACTTTTTGGTTGATGTCGCTTCATCCCCTTTTTCTGGTATTTCATATAGTTTTGTATATATTGTACAATCACGTTGTATAAATACAATTTCCTGTAACAGTGATACAATTGCAGAGGAGCTGTGAACCTTTAAAACTGTCAGCACACTCCACTATTTTCCTAGGTAAAGCCCTCTGCTTACGGCTTGACAGAAATAATGAAACATTTATTTTGTGCCATACTATTATCAAAGAAATGTTCTGACAGGTGGAATCAGTCTAGATTTGTATACTTCAGCACAAATCGAGCTGCAAGCAGAAATATGAAATCTGAGCAGAAAACATGTTCTTATGTTTCACTTTATCACCCTACACTTGTCTTTGGACAGTAAGTTAAAGGGAAACTCTTGATTGTCTGGTTTTTTTTTTTTTCATTTTAGTTTTATATACAGTAGAACCTTGGATTAGAAGTAACTTGGTTTGAGAGCGTTTTGCAAGACAAGCAAAGCTTTCTAAAAATGTGTAACTTGGATTAAGAGCAATGCTTTGCAAGAAGAGCAAATGCTCACTGTGCACACTTCTGATTCCGTCTCTTCACCGCGCTCTGACCCGCTCTGGAGGTAAATTTCTGTCCATATCTACTGTATACTGTATACCACTGTACAGTACACGAGAAGAAAGTTCCAGCTCACCACTTTAAAGGAGGATCTTGGGGCGGTGCACGGAATGGTAGGCAAGTCCAAAACGCGTCTTCCCATCATGATCATGTCATTTTTTTAAGCTGTTTTACCGTGTTTTAATATACTTTCCTAAATAAAGTCGAAGTTTTTATATATATATATATATATATATATATATATCGGACTTGGATGCTGCATTTTCCTCTCTTCGTCCCACTGTACAGTACAGTATACACTATATAGCATGTTTATCAATTTGAATTTGTTGATACAGTATTGTACCTTCTTATTGATAACCAGTACAGTGCATTGCTTGTCCTGTACCTCTCGCACACCAGCTATTCTATTGTAAGCTAAAGTGCAGTTTAATTTGTTTTATATGTTCTTTATAGAGTTGAGCGGATTGCTAATAATCCGGGTCCGACAGATCAGTGGCGGGTTGACAAGGAAGTCCGAGATCCGATCCGGAATCCGGGCCAATATGTGTCAATGGGGAGCGGAATCCGGGATGAGAGAAAGAGAGAGAGAGAGAGAGAGAAAAAAAAAAGGGGCTGAATCAGGATCGTGCACCCGGAATCCCGCGTCTGGGTCGAACCCGGATCTATCGCTGAAACCGCGCGGATCCGGATTTTCCTAGTCCGGGTCCGCTCAACACTAGTTTTTTACTGTACAGTATTTTGCATTAGTGTACGGTAATAATTGTATATGAATACAGTACATTATATTGTATTACTGTAATAAGTTTGCATAAATACAGTAAATATTTTTGGGTTGTGGAACGAATTGTCTGCATTTCAGTTATTTCCTATGGGAAAATTCGCTTTGATATAAGAGTAACTTGGTTTAAGAACACACTGCCGGAACCAATTATGCTCGTAATCCTATTTTCCACTGTATTTGTAAATCTAAGAAATAAGTTTTGGTTTTTTTCTATATTGTGTAGAGGTTCAGCCTTGTTTTATTTTATGGCAGCTGAAATTTTTGGGAATCAATAGTCAGAAAACTATTGTTTTTCCACGTTTCACACATTCCTTTTTTTTTTTTGTTATTTTCTATATATTTAGCGCTGCACAATTTGCTTATTAAAGCCTGATGCTTTAATTTTGCCTTGTTGCCCTAAAGAACCCTAAGAATCTTTGTAGAAAGTAAGTTGGGGCTCATACATGTGCACAGTGATGCCTCGGTTTTCGTTGATAATCCGTCTGAATACAATCAATGAAAACCGAAACCGACTAAAACCTAAGCAATTATTTCCATAGGAATCAATGTGAATCCAATTAATTTGTTCTAGGCACTCTAAAATGCATACAAAAAACACATTTTATAGGGAATAAAGATAGTGTTTAATTACTAAAAACAATAAGAAATGGATATAAAATGAATATAAAAGGAATATTAAATGAATATAAAACACTAATGTAAAGAATAAATACATTTTATCGTACATTTCTTACATATATTTTGAAACTGACGAGTGGAGTGACACTCACATAATGCCACACAGAGCAGGAGATTGTATGGATCACCCTTTGTTGTTGCAAAAATAGTAGCGTAGTCATGTGGGCATACGTACAAAAACAGACGAAAACCGAGGCAATCAACGAAAACCGAGACAAATTTTTAGTGGAAAATCAACGAAAACCGTAACCAACGATAACCGAGATCAACGAAAACCGAGTTACCACTGTATTGTGAACCAGTAGACGTTGTGGTTGGTATTGGGACTCAACACGTTTCCAGTAAATGGTGGTTGCTTTGATATTCTTGGGTGTGTGCACAGTTTGGGTTATGTGTTAAGCTCAATTTGTAGACTAAATGAGGGGCAAGTAGGAGATTAAGCTGTAGAATGCTGCAGACCCCTTGGAGTTGTTCGCATGTCATGGAAGCAGTAGGGGGTCTGTCAACAAGATTTTATATTTGTTTTTGGAACTCCAATAGATATAAGTCGATAGAGCTGCACATGCTCAGCCACCTTTCCATCACTGAGAGTGCTGGGCATGTTCGACCCCCTCTGCATTCCTGAGAATGCTGCAAATGTTCGACCAGAAATCTATTGCAAAGAGTTCTGCACATACTAGACCACCTCTTCTTTCTGAAGAATGTGCACGCTCAACCATCTCTTCCTTTCTGAGAGTACTGTGCATGCTCGGCCACTTCTCTATTCCTGAGAGTGTTGCACATGCTTCACCACCTCTCCATTCCTGAGAGTGCTGCACATGCTTGACCACCTCTTAATTACTGAGAGTGCTGTGCTTGCTCGACCACTTCTCCATTCCTGAGAGTGCTACATATGCTCAACCACCTCTCCATTCCTGAGAGTACTGCACATGCTTGATCATCTATCCATTCCTGAGAATGCTACACATGCTCGACCACCTCTCCATTCCTGAGAGTGCTACATATGCTCAACCACCTCTACATTCCTGAGAGTACTGCACATGCCTGATCATCTATCGATTCCTGAGAGTGCTACACATGCTCAACCACTTCTGCATTCCCGAGAGTGCTGCACATGCTTGACCACTTGTGCGCTCCTGAGAGTGATGCACATGCTGAACCATTTCTCCATTTTGGAGAGTGCTGCACATGCTTCACCACCTCTCCATTCCAGACAGTGCTGCACATGCTTGACCACTTCTGCATTCCCGAGAGTGCTACACATGCTCAACCACTTCTCAATTCCTGAGAGTGCTACACATGCTCAACCACTTCTGCATTCCTGAGAGTGCTGCACATGCTTGACCACTTCTGCGCTACTGAGAGTGCTGCACATGCTTGACCACCTCCATTCCTGAGAGTGCTGCACATGCTTGACCACTTCTGAGCTACTGAGAGTGCTACACATGCTTGACCACCTCCATTCCCGAGAGTGCTGCACATGATTGACCACTTCTGCACTCCTGAGAGTGATGCGCATGCTGAACCATTTCTCCATTTTGGAGAGTGCTGCACATGCTTCACCACCTCTCCATTCCAGACAGTGCTGCACATGCTTCACCACCTCTCCATTCCAGACAGTGCTGCACATGCTTGACCACTTCTGCATTCCCGAGAGTGCTACACATGCTCAACCACTTCTGCATTCCTGAGAGTGCTGCACATGCTTGACCACTTCTGCGCTACTGAGAGTGCTACACATGCTTGACCACCTCCATTCCCGAGAGTGCTGCACATGATTGACCACTTCTGCACTCCTGAGAGTGATGCGCATGCTGAACCATTTCTCCATTTTGGAGAGTGCTGCACATGCTTCACCACCTCTCCATTCCAGACAGTGCTGCACATGCTTCACCACCTCTCCATTCCAGGCAGTGCTGAACATGCTTGACCACTTCTGCATTCCCGAGAGTGCTACACATGCTCAACCACTTCTGCATTCCTGAGAGTGCTACACATGTTCAACCACCTCTCCATTCCTGAGAGTGCTGCACATGCTTGACCACCTCTTAATTACTGAGAGTGCTGTGCTTGCTCGACCACTTCTCCATTCCTGAGAGTGCTACATATGCTCAACCACCTCTCCATTCCTGAGAGTACTGCACATGCTTGATCATCTATCCATTCCTGAGAATGCTACACATGCTCGACCACTTCTGCATTCCTGAGAGTGCTGCACATACTTGACCACCTCCATGCCAGAGAGTGCTACACATGCTCGACCACCTTTCCATTCCTGAGAGTCCTACATATGCTCAACCACCTCTGCATTCCTGAGAGTACTGCACATGCCTGATCATCTATCGATTCCTGAGAGTGCTACACATGCTCAACCACTTCTGCATTCCCGAGAGTGCTGCAAATGCTTGACCACTTCTGCGCTCCTGAGAGTGATGCACATGCTGAACCATTTCTCCATTTTGGAGAGTGCTGCACATGCTTCACCACCTCTCCATTCCAGACAGTGCTGCACATGCTTGACTACTTCTGCATTCCTGAGAGTGCTACACATGCTCAACCACTTCTGCATTCCTAAGAGTGCTACACATGCTCAACCACTTCTGCGCTACTGAGAGTGCTGCACATGCTTCACCACCTCTCCATTCCAGACAGTGCTGCACATGCTTCACCACCTCTCCATTCCAGAAAGTGCTGCATATGCTTGACCACTTCTGCATTCCCGAGAGTGCTACACATGCTCAACCACTTTTGCATTCCTGAGAGTGCTGCACATGCTTGACCACTTCTGCGCTACTGAGAGTGCTGCACATGCTTGACCACCTCCATTCCCGAGAGTGCTGCACATGCTTGACCACATCTGCACTCCTGAGAGTGATACGCATGCTGAACCATTTCTCCATTTTGGAGACTGCTGCGTATGCTCGACCACTCCTCCATTCCTGACAGTGTTGAACATACTTGACTTTCCATCCATTCCGGAGAGTGCTGTCCATGATCAATCATCTCTCTACTCGTACAAGGTCTTAAATATCTAACATCAGACAACTCCTTTAAGTGATGGCACAAGACATTTTGTGACTTGATGGTGACTACCCATAGAGGGCTATATTGTACAGAATTGCCGATCTTTATAAGAAAAGTCTTTTGTAATATATTTTCAATGAAACCCAGTAAGAGGTGTTATTGTACTGATGTCCTGCAAGAATCGCAGTCCAGCATTAATACAGATAAATAATTATCACACGTAATTGGCAATAATTATACCTCATAGTGGTGACACCTTCTTAATAGTCCTTTCATACACCTTGTACATGAGGGGGGCTGTGCTGTTTAGGGGGCCAAATGTCATGCAATTACCTTATAGATGACTTCAACCTTTGGCAGCAGATACACCAATCTTTTCTCAAACATTGCAACTTGAATAGAGACTCGAGGGGAAACTGCAAAAACAACTGATTAATTACCGATACCTAATTACACACATGAAATCCGCAAATGATTCTGTCACAAAAGAAAAAAAAGCATTACAGTAATTACTGCATTGTCATGAAGACTTGATTACTGCTAATTGTAAAAGATAATTTGTATATTCACAAGGTACGCTAATTACAGCCCGCAAATATATACTTTTGCTATTATCATAGAAACAGCAAAATTGTCTTATCCGAGTGATTGTAGCGCGACTTGTGCAACAATTAGAACAATGAAGCCATTTCCTCTATTGAAGATGACACTTTGTATTTCCCTTTGGAACTGTTGTATGGGATTATATGATATAAAGGCAAGACTACTGATAATAGAACAGGAAAGGAGAAAGAGCTAACTAGCTAATAATTCAGTATAATGTGTATTGTAATAAAGGAACAAGGAGAATAGCTGTGGAAAAACAAGCGCATAGGGTCTTACCCCAATATGTGAGGGGTGGGGGTGGGGGAGTAAACCTACTCACCAGATGTAGTTGTGAGAAGCCACAACTACTGTAATCGCATGTATCACAATCCACGGCTGCAGCCACCAGAACGGTAGATAACAGAGAACACAGGAGAGTGGTGTTTAATGCCGCGCCAATAGATCACTTCAGATGGTGTTCAGACCAGTGTTACTTTATTGTTTTCCAGGTCAACGCGTTTCTGGGGCTTCTGCCCCCTTCATCAGGACCACCAAAGAAACAGATAACATCCAATCTGTCTAGTACAGACAATGTATACAATATATAGACACATTGACGTCATAGGCACATCCCCTAACGAAAAAAACGAGCGGGAAAGACTGCCACGTTGCATGGAATGACGTCCAAACAATACTTAACATAAAAATAAATATTCATCCATATTTGACATATATTAACATATATTTCCTTATACGGGGATACACATTATTTTTCGTATTTGTGGAAAAAGAAATAAATATATATATATATATGTGTGTAATAAAAGACCAAAAAGTGTGTAAGAACCATTTGTCTGCAATAGTGAGTGAAGTCAATACATATACACCCATGGATATCAAACTTGTCTTATATGTCGGACAAGTCAGCGATTTCACAAGGGAGGGAAGAGAACCCTCGATTTAATATGTGTATTCCACTTTAAACCTCTCAAAGACACAGCATTATAACCTGTCGCCACCTGTGCTTTTACATCTTTCACCCGCCACCATGAAACAACAAGTGCAGTGTGCCTAACAAACAAACTGGAAAAATTCAGAAGAACCGCTTCTGATCTATGAACTCAGACCGTAGTTCAAGCCAGGACAAGACCGTGGGAAAAAAAACCAAAGGGCATGCGCCGAAGCACAGTACAGATAATGAGCCGGCACAAGTTCACGGGAGTGCAGGAGCGTGGGAACCAAAACCATTACGCATGCTCAACCAATCTCACTATTAGTCGTCCTGCAACCACCTATAGAACCCGTACACCCTCAGACTTTGAGCCGACCATGAGATTACTCATGATCGCGCTAAGAACATACTAGGGTCAACGAAACCACCACACTAACATTAGTGATTTAAAAGTACATCGCCTGCGAGCCGGCGAGTATCAAAAAACACCCCGTATGGGATGAATAGATAGAATATGGTCCAACCTTAAAAAATCAGGGCATTTAACCAAACATATAAATATAAAACATTTTTCATAAATATACACATATACAAACGGTAAAACTGGTGGTCCACTAAAACCGATACACAGAATTTCATAAGTCATAACAAATAAAAACAGCATAAAATCGCCTAAGAAAGCATAAAACATACACCAAACAAATATTAAAATACATCAGTGAAACAGGTCAGTAACCTCATTGAGGCCGTGGGGTTTTAAAGTATTAAGTTTATAAATCCAGTACGTTTCTTTTTTACTTAAGGTCTCCATCCTATTAGCAACTGACACCGGTACATGCTCAATAGGGGTCACTTTCAAGGCAATTTTTTTGTCATGGCAAATGGTGGTGTGACGGGACAAACCATGTAACATATATCCTATTTTAATATTATGTCTATGAGAATTGATACGGTTATGGAGGGCTCCATAACCGTATCAATTCTCATAGACATAATATTAAAATAGGATATATGTTACATGGTTTGTCCCGTCACACCACCATTTGCCATGACAAAAAAATTGCCTTGAAAGTGAACCCTATTGAGCATGTACCGGTGTCAGTTGCTAATAGGATGGAGACCTTAAGTAAAAAAGAAACGTACTGGATTTATAAACTTAATACTTTAAAACCCCACGGCCTCAATGAGGTTACTGACCTGTTTCACTGATGTATTTTAATATTTGTTTGGTGTATGTTTTATGCTTTCTTAGGCGATTTTATGCTGTTTTTATTTGTTATGACTTATGAAATTCTGTGTATCGGTTTTAGTGGACCACCAGTTTTACCGTTTGTATATGTGTATATTTATGAAAAATGTTTTATATTTATATGTTTGGTTAAATGCCCTGATTTTTTAAGGTTGGACCATATTCTATCTATTCATCCCATACGGGGTGTTTTTTGATACTCGCCGGCTCGCAGGCGATGTACTTTTAAATCACTAATGTTAGTGTGGTGGTTTCGTTGACCCTAGTATGTTCTTAGCGCGATCATGAGTAATCTCATGGTCGGCTCAAAGTCTGAGGGTGTACGGGTTCTATAGGTGGTTGCAGGACGACTAATAGTGAGATTGGTTGAGCATGCGTAATGGTTTTGGTTCCCACGCTCCTGCACTCCCGTGAACTTGTGCCGGCTCATTATCTGTACTGTGCTTCGGCGCATGCCCTTTGGTTTTTTTTCCCACGGTCTTGTCCTGGCTTGAACTACGGTCTGAGTTCATAGATCAGAAGCGGTTCTTCTGAATTTTTCCAGTTTGTTTGTTAGGCACACTGCACTTGTTGTTTCATGGTGGCGGGTGAAAGATGTAAAAGCACAGGTGGCGACAGGTTATAATGCTGTGTCTTTGAGAGGTTTAAAGTGGAATACACATATTAAATCGAGGGTTCTCTTCCCTCCCTTGTGAAATCGCTGACTTGTCCGACATATAAGACAAGTTTGATATCCATGGGTGTATATGTATTGACTTCACTCACTATTGCAGACAAATGGTTCTTACACACTTTTTGGTCTTTTATTACACACATATATATATATATATTTATTTCTTTTTCCACAAATACGAAAAATAATGTGTATCCCCGTATAAGGAAATATATGTTAATATATGTCAAATATGGATGAATATTTATTTTTATGTTAAGTATTGTTTGGACGTCATTCCATGCAACGTGGCAGTCTTTCCCGCTCGTTTTTTTCATTAGGGGATGTGCCTATGACGTCAATGTGTCTATATATTGTATACATTGTCTGTACTAGACAGATTGGATGTTATCTGTTTCTTTGGTGGTCCTGATGAAGGGGGCAGAAGCCCCAGAAACGCGTTGACCTGGAAAACAATAAAGTAACACTGGTCTGAACACCATCTGAAGTGATCTATTGGCGCGGCATTAAACACCACTCTCCTGTGTTCTCTGTTATCTATTGTAATAAAGGGGAAGTGGGACCAACTCTATAATAAAGGTTAAAGAGTAACCATAGATACAGTGCCTACAAGTAGTCTTCAACCCCCTGCAGATTTAGCAGGTTTGATAAGATGCAAATAAGTTAGAGCCTGCAAACTTCAAACAAGAGCAGGATTTATTAACAGATGCATAAATCTTACAAACCAACAAGTTATGTTGCTCAGTTAAATTTTAATAAATTTTCAACATAAAAGTGTGGGTCAATTATTATTCAACCCCTAGGTTTAATATTTTGTGGAATAACCCTTGTTTGCAATTACAGCTAATAATCGTCTTTTATAAGACCTGATCAGGCCGGCACAGGTCTCTGGAGTTATCTTGGCCCACTCCTCCATGCAGATCTTCTCCAAGTTATCTAGGTTCTTTGGGTGTCTCATGTGGACTTTAATCTTGAGCTCCTTCCACAAGTTTTCAATTGGGTTAAGGTCAGGAGACTGATTAGGCCACTGCAACACCTTGATTTTTTCCCTCCTGAACCAGGCCTTGGTTTTCTTGGCTGTGTGCTTTGGGTCTTTATCTTGTTGGAAGATGAAATGACGACCCATCTTAAGATCCTTGATGGAGGAGCGGAGGTTCTTAGCCAAAATGTCCAGGTAGGCCGTGCTATCCATCTTCCCATGGATGCGGACCAGATGGCCAGGCCCCTTGGCTGAGAAACAGCCCCACAGCATGATGCTGCCACCACCATGCTTGACTGTAGGGATGGTATCCAGTGCCATCCAGTCTCCAAACGTCACGTGTGTGGTTGGCACCAAGGATCTCGATCTTGGTCTCATCAGACCAGAGAACCTTGAACCAGTCTGTCTCAGAGTCCTCCAAGTGATCATGAGCAAACTGTAGATGAGCCTTGACATGACGCTTTGAAAGTAAAGGTACCTTACGGGCTCGTCTGGAACGGAGACCATTGCGGTGGAGTACGTTACTTATGGTATTGACTGAAACCAATGTCCCCACTGCCATGAGATCTTCCCGGAGCTCTTTCCTTGTTGTCCTTGGGTTTGCCTTGACTCTTCGGACAAGCCTGGCCTCAGCACGGGTGGAAACTTTCAAAGGCTGTCCAGGCCGTGGAAGGCTAACAGTAGTTCCATAAGCCTTCCACTTCCGGATGATGCTCCCAACAGTGGAGACAGGTAGGCCCAACTCCTTGGAAAGGGTTTTGTACCCCTTGCCAGCCTTGTGACCCTCCACAATCTTATCTCTGATGGCCTTGGAATGCTCCTTTGTCTTTCCCATGTTGACCAAGTTTGAGTGCTGTTCACAAGTTTGGGGAGGGCCTTAATTAGTCAGAAAAGGCTGGAAAAAGAGATAATTAATCCAAACATGTGAAGCTCATTGTTCTTTGTGCCTGAAATACTTCTTGATACTTTACGGAAACCAAACAGAATTCTTGTGGTTTGAGGGGTTGAATAATAAATGACCCTCTGAATAAACTTTTCACAATTTCAAAAAAAAAAAAAAAAGAAATAACATTCTTTTTTGCTGCAGTGCATTTCACACTTCCAGGCTGATCTACAGTCCAAATGTCACAATGCCAAGTTAATTCCGAATGTGTAAACCTGCAAAATCTGCAGGGGGTTGAATACTACTTGTAGGCACTGTATGTTTTTTTCATAAATAAATAGTAGAAGTGACGATAAGAAATATTGTAATATATTTTACCATAGAAAAATGCTTCTTTCTTCTCATGGCCGGATTCATCAATTCCAGTGAAAAATGTGTCTTCAGTGAATACAGATTTTCCCACTACTGGAGCAGGAGATGGCAGCTGGTGCTCATAAAGTTCTATGGAAAGTGGAGAATCTAGAGGCAGACCCAGATATTTTGCTGCAAGGACATCTGAATTGGCACATTCATTTTAATTGCTGTATAACTGAAAAGTTCCTTAAATTTGTAATTTATTAAAAGTGTGAAACTTACTGCTGTGACATACAGGTGCATCGCAATAAATTAGAATATCATCAAAAAGTTAATTTATTTCAGTAATTCAATACAAAAACGGAAACAGATATATTATATAGAGTCATTACACACAGAGGGATCTATTACTATATATTATATAGAGTCATTACACAGAGGGATCTATTTCTATATTTTATATAGAGTCATTACACACAGAAGGATCTATTCCTATATACTATAGTCATTACACACATAGGGATCTATTCCTGTATATTATATAGAATCATTACACACAGAGGGATCTGTTCCTATATATTATATAGAGTCATTACACACAGAGGGATCTTTTTCAAGTGTTTATTTCTGTTAATGTTGATGATTATGGCTTACAGCCAATGAAAACCCAAAAGTCATTATCTCATAAAATTAGAATATTATATAAGACCAACTGAAAAAATGATTTTACACTCAGAAGTGTTGGAGCCTACTGAGAAGTCTGTACAGTAAATGCCTCAATACTTGGTCAGGGCTCCTTTTGTATGAATTACTGCATCAATGCGGCGTGGCATGGAGGTGATCAGCCTGTGGCACTGCTGAGGTGTTATGGAAGCCTAGGTTGCTTTGATAGCAGCCTTCAGCTCGTCTGCATTGTTGGGTCTGGTGTCTCTCATAGATTCTCTATAGGGTTTAGGTCAGGCGAGTTTGCTGGCCAATCAAGCACAGTGATACTGTGGTTAGTAAACCAGGTATTGGTACTTTTGGCAGTGTGGACAGGTGCCAAGACCTGCTGGAAAATGAAATTTCCATCTACAAAAAGCTTCTCGGCAGAGGAAAGCATGAAGTGCTATAAAATGTCCTGGTAGACGGCTGCACTGACTTTCGTCTTGATAAAACACAGTGGAGCTACACCAGCAGATGACATGGCTCTCCAAACCATCACTGATTGTGGAGACGTCACACTAGACCTCCAGCAGCTTGGATTGTGGCCTCTCCACTCTTCCTCCAGACTCTGGGACCGCGATTTCCAAATGAAATGCAAAATTTACTTTCATCTGAAAACACCTTGGACCACTGAGAACAGTCCAGTTCTTTTTCTCCTTGGCCCAGGTAAGATGCTTATGGCGTTGTCTATTGACCATGAGTGGCTTGACACAAGGAGTGCGACAGTTGTAGCCCATGTCCTGGATATGTCTGTTTATGGAGGCTCTAGAAGCACTGACTCCAGCAGTGTCCACTCCTTGTGAATCCCCCCAAATTTTTGAATGGCCTTTTTCCTAACAATCCTATCAAGGCTGCAGTTATCCCGGTTGCTTGTGCACCTGTTTCTACCACACGTTTTCCTTCCACTCAACTTTCCATTAATAAGCTTGGATACAGCACTCTGAACAGCCAGCTTCTTTAGCAATGACCTTTTGTGGCTTACCCTCCTTGTGGAGTATGTCAGTGACTGCCTTCTGGACATTTGTCAAGTCAGCAGTGTTCTCCATGATTGTGTAGCCTACAGAACCAGACTAAGGGACCATTTTAAACGCTTAGAAAGCCTTTGCAGGTGTTTTCCGGCAACTATTCTAATTTTCTGAGATAATGACTTTTGTATTTTCAGTTCCTGTAAGACATAATCATCAACATTAACAAAAATAAACACGTGAAATATATCCCTCTGTGTGTAATGACTCTATATAATATATAGCAATAGATCCCTCTGTGTGTAATGACTCTATATAATATATGGCAATAGATCGCTCTGTGTGTAATGACTCTATATAATATATAGAAATAGATCCCTCTGTCTGTAATGACTCTATATAATATATAGCAATAGATCCCTCTGTGTGTAATGACTCTATATAATATATAGAAATAGATCCCGCTGTGTGTAATGACTCTATATAATATATAGATATAGATCCCTCTGTGTGTAATGATTCTATATAATATTTGTGTTTCCCTTTTTGTATTGAATTACTGAAATAAATTAACTTTTTGATGAAATTCTAATTTGTTGAGATGCCCTTGTATATCAAGAGAGGAAAGCTTACTATTGCGAGTCTGTCTTGACTTTGGTGCAAAACCCGGGACCAACAGAGAAGTAAACTTAGGGGTACTTTGCACACTACGACATCGCAAGCCTATGCTGCGATGCCGAGCGCGATATTCCCCGCCCCCATCGCAGCTGCGATATCTTAAACCTCCCGCCCACCTCTTTCCTTCCGAATAGCCGACGGGAGCCGCGGTGACGCAGGTAGGAGATGTTCCTCGCTCCAGCGACTTCACACATAGCAATGTGTGCTGCTGCAGGAGCGAGGAACGACATTGGACCGTCGCGTCAGCGTAATTATGGAATTCGCCGACGCTACACGATTACGATGATTTTGCGCTCGTTAATCGTATCATCTAGGATTTACACACTACGATGTCGAGAGCAACGCCGGATGTGCGTCACTTTCAACATGACCCCACCAACATCGCACCTGCGATGTCGTAGTGTGCAAAGTACCCCTTAGTGCCAGGAGGCAGGTCACGGATCACCAGGCAGTACCATTGGGGTTGGGACCCAAACTAAGCTCCCCTCAGCGGCAGCGGCATCTAGAACTTTGGTTTATCCAGTTGTCGGTGTCAGCTTAATGAACTGAGGGAGTACGCATGTGACCCCTTTGCATCCAACGGCACTCCCCAACCATCACCGAGCCCCGGGATATTCCCCCTACCCGTGGAGGGTCACAACACTTGGCTGCCCCATTCCATCATCCCCGGGTACTCCCCAACTGCAGCGGTGGTACTCCTAATTACCACATACCACGGGTGGCGTTATGAACTATAATGCAATCCCCTGTAAATACCCCCCTTCATTTGAGTGGCCGCACAACCCCCGGGTCCGGAGACCGTCGAGCCACCGCGGATCTGGATTCGAGCAGCTCGGCTGCTGGCATGGGGGCGGCACAATACATCAGTGCTAAGTTTAACAGTATGAGTGAGTTTAACTCAGTCAGTGTTAGAGCAGTGTTACCCAGCAATTGCAGAGATGGACTTCTCAAATTCAAGGACTGAAGCAGACCACGTGAGCAGAATGGACGCCAAGTATCTGAGTATTCCGGTAACATCCCGCTGACTGAGCTGGGGTTTGGGACTGTGACCTCAGTGGAGTTCTTAGGATTGCCATGGCAAGAAAAGCAGATGGAGTAGCCCAACAATACACAGAAGAAAAAACAAAAAGCCAGCACTAAATGTGCACTTCAGCACTAACAATTCCAAACTGTACTTATTATAAAAATTTTGAGATTTTTGGCAAAAAATTGCAATTTCTTGAGCTGCCTCGCCATGTCACGGCAAATCTCATTTGAGGCAGTCCTACACTAAAATATTTTTATAAAATGTGCCATACGGCCTCACATATGAATAGTAGAACTGCTCTTAGCAGCACTCACCTGGTCTATTTCAATCCCGTACCCATGACTGAGTCATGGCTGTGGGCGGGACAGGTCCAAGCAAATGCTGCATGAAGTAAATAGCCTGTGGACAAGGCCTGATGACTTAATGTGAACAGTCACCAACTGCCAAAATCTAGACAGATGGAATACATCCCAAATTGGGGTGCATAGCAAGGTGGAGGTCAACCACCGACCAATTCAATGAAGAAAAAACAAAAAGCCAGCACTAAATGTGCACTTCAGCACTAACAATACACAGAGCCTGGTGCTGGACTCAGGACAGATGAGTAAGGCGGGGACTACTACATCCTCGTATGACACTCGGGTCACGCTGGCGGCACAGCAGGAGCCGAGTGTCACTGCGACTGAGGTTTGATCATGCGATCGGACCTCAGCAACGGGGGGCGGGCCAGCACTGAGGAGGGAAGGCCGGCTCTGAGGAGGGTTGGGAGGGATTTATCTCCCTTTCTCCTCCGTAGTCGGCTATTGCCATTCTCTCCCTGCACTCGCGGTACACCGTGTACTGCGAATGCAGGGCGATTTTTCTCTCACCCCATAGACTTGAATGGGTGTGAGATAAATCTGGATCGCATTGCACCCGCAGTGTGCTGCGATTGTTTTCTCGGTCCGATTAGGGCTGAGAAAATAATCGCTCATGGGTGCTGACACATAGGCTAATATTGGTCCGAGTGGAATGCAATGTTTTATCGCATCCCACTCGCTCCGATTTTCATGCCGTGTGTCTTAGGCCTAACAATGTAACTGCATCCAGTCTAGGCAATGCTCTGTGAGCTAAATACATTGGATTCCACACTGTGTAGGTTTTTGCACTTAGTGGAATCTTTAGCTCACGCAGTACTGCCTCAACTGCATGTAATTTTCTTCTAAGAACAGGGCATTAACAGGGTATTAACAATAGTAATGTGTCCTCCCGTGTTGGAATTTTATGTAATAGAGGTATCTAGTGTGTAAGAGCCTCTGCTGCTCGATGTCTTCTATTGGGGAAACAATATTTAACGTGTTGGATTTGAATGAGCCTAATCCTTTGTTCCACCAGGAGAAAAGCTACTTACAAAGTTATCTGGCAGCTGCTTTTAACCCGCTCCCAACAATAATTAAAATTCATACTCGATTACCAGATTTTTTTCTAGTTAGCAATGAAAGCAGATGGGTCTTCAGAGCTTCAAATCTTAGTAGCAGAAAAAGCAAATCCTGAAACATTTATTGCTGAAAAGGGCTGTTTAGGAGGAGGGTGTGGTAATATCTTGGAGGTAGAAGGGGCACATTTCCTAATAAAACTAATGGTATAGCTGTATAAGTCATAGAATACCGATAAAAATGATACCTGTCTTGTAGAAATTGAATGTGTCGTCCATGAGAAATCAGGTTTGAAGTCACAAGAAGTTTAGCATGAGAGTGCATTGGGGCGTGTCCATAAACTCTGTGTGTGCAGACACGCCCCAATGCACTTACATGCTAATGTGGCTTCAAAACTCGATTTCTCAGTGATGGCAAGTCGGATTGCTACAAGACAGGTATCATTTTTATTGTTGTTCTACGATTTATACAATTGTACTACTTGTTTGATTAGTAAAATTTTTGTTAAAATTGGCAAGGTATGACCTGGTAAAAGTCTGATGTTTTCCAAAGTAGCAACTTTTCTACAGACGTAGTATAAGAAAATGATGTAGATATGTTTTGAACTATGGTATGATGGATGATGCCCATGCAGTATATTTCATAATTTATCAGTTCCACCAGGTGGCACTGCTTTAACATTAAGCAATGCTACCTGTCTCAAGAAGAAAAGAAGGAATCGGAATCAGGTGAGATGTTTGTACCTTTACACAAAGTCAATAAAAGTTAATTTCAAATGGATTACTTTCTTTTTCTGATTTTGTCCTTAATTATCATTTTACCTTACAAGTAATAAAGATGATAAAGAGTAAGAGATTAACTTAATTCCATAAATTATTTATAATTAAATTATCAATTCGTTTTGCCGTCACATCTCTAAAAACTAAACTACAATAAGGCTGCGTGCCATCGATCAGTGTTTGCTACGTTTTGGATGTAGCATGCTTCAGCTGCGTCTAAAACGCTTCATTGTACAGTACAAGCACAGTGGATGGGATTTCTTGTAATCCCGTGCTCACTGTCCTAGTTTTTCCCGCAGTAAACACTGAGCTGCGGAGCATCTTTCCAGACTGAAGCATGTCAATTGTTTGCTGCGGAATCACGTGTCCTATGTAGGGAGAACACAAGTGAGAGACCGCAGCGCACTGAACCCTGATCGTGGGTACAAACACCTGCGGTCTCCTGCGGAGGAGACATGCGGCCCCGCAGGTCAGTCCTGACTGTGGGCACGTATCCTACAGAGCCGCCACATAGCTGAGCCACAGGCAACCACAGCAAACCAGGTGTGTCTTTCTGTGCATGGATGTCCAAAAAATAAACTGATTATAGAGGACATCTCTTACTAACATATAGTTTTGTATATGAGAAGGGAAAAAAACAATTATTTCTAGAATAGTAAGTTATTCTCTATACATAGGGAATATATTACTAAACGCTGGAGCTCTGACAGCTAGTGTACCGCCCCAGCGTTAGCAGCCAAGACTGCTCGGATCCGGATCCGCGGTGGTTCGAGGGGTGTCCGGACCCGGTAGGGGTTGTGCGGCCACTATAAATAAAAGGGGAGGTATTTACAGGGGATTTTTGTGTTTAGAGTTTGTGACGCCACCCACAGTGTGTGGTAAGGTGGAGTACCACCGCTGCTGTTGGGGGCGCCCGGTGGCGATGGAATGGCAGCCAGGTGTTTAACCCCTTCGTGGGTAGGGGGATAATGCCCCGGGGCTCGGTGATGGTGAGAGGGAGATGCCATTGGGGAGGAAAGGGTCACTGCGTACTCACTCAGTCCCATAACGCTGACACCGACAACTTGTAAACCGAAATTCTGAGCACCGCTGCAGCAGGGAGGGAGCACGCCTGCATCCCGTGTCCGATGGTGTTGCTTGTTAGCCTGTGACCTTTCCCTTTGCACCTTCTTTACTGGTTGGCCCCTGTAGTATAGAACTAGTTGGGTCCCGCTCACCCGTATGGCTAACGGAGTGAGCTTGCTCTCAGGGTTCAGGGATTTTCTGGACTTTGAATTGGGAAAGTCCTATCCCCCTCGGTGCACTAGTACCCCGATTTTGGAGCGGGTGGAGAATGAATCTTGAAAACTTCGCCCTCGTAGGGTAAATTACCAGGACGCTTGAAGCTACTTCCCGGCCTAGGGTCCACGTACCCCGTCATGCCCTGGCCCCTGCCCGGAGATGGCACAAGGCCGCTGGCTGCCCTCCTTGGCAGTTCCGTGCCCCTTGATACGATCCCCTGTGACCGGGGTTCCAGCTCCTACCAGGACCGGACCAACGTCGGCCACCTAGTAGTAACAAGGAGCCCAGTTCCTGACCTCCTCCAACTGACTTGTGACCTCTCCTCTCGAGAGTCACCACACAACTGACTGCTCCTGATGTCGCGGGCGGAGGAGGGGACGCCGCGCTCTCCCACTGCTGCTCGGGTCCGGCTGCCGCGGCTGCTGCGGCCTGCTGCTGCTCGGTGGCTCGAGCGATGGGCCGGATCCCGGGGACTCTAGCGGCGCTCCTCGCCCGTGAGTGAAAGGGGATTTTGGGTGTGGGGATTGGTTATTGTCCGTGACGCCACCCACGGTTGTGGTGATTTGTTGGCACCACCGCTGCTCTGTAGGAGGATCCCGGGAAGGATGGTATGGAGCAGCCAGTTGTTGTGTTGCCCCTTCGTGGGTAGGGTTGGTGATCCCGGGGCCCAGTGATGTGGTGGGTGATGCAGGGCTTGGTGGGGTGCAGGGACGTGGGGGCAGCGCTGTGCCTTTCGGCACTGTGGTACTCACTCAGCCTGAGACGTTGACACAGTTTTCGGTAAAACACACGGCTGGAAAGACGGTTCCCACGGACGGCTGCACTTGCTTTCCCCAGTAGGTGACGGTGATGTCCCTTTTCCTGCACCTAATGTTTCTGTGTTGGGAGCGATGGGTTCCCACCGGTAACCCACTCCCCGGCTTGGATATGGGCCGGAGGAGCCCTACTTTGCCCGCAAGCGCTGGCCCTGAGAAACTGGTGTCTTGGCGGTGGCGGTGTCTCTAAGTTACGGTTGGACTGTTGCCTTCAATCGGGACTTGGTTGTTTGGAGACAGACGTCCCCTTCACTGACGGATTTGGCAAATTATGGCGACTCCTAGCCTTGCCGGGGTCCGAGAGGCCCCTGCCCTGGTGCTGACTGTTCTTCGTATACTGCTCCAGACCGCCGGGCCACTACCCGTCCGCGGTCCTTCCAGCAACCTCCGAGCAGTCACCCCTGCGGACTATCACCGCCGTCTGCTGACCTTGCTGACACTGTCCTGGCACACAGCCCGACCAACTTCAGGCTTTACTACTGTCACTTCAGCTCTTCTCTTTAGCTTTGCTACCACTTTCTTCCACTTCACTTCACTTTTCTCACCACTCCACTGTTTACTCCTCCACTCTAGCACTCAGCTAGACTTCAACTCCTTCTACTTCAAGCTCTCACACTCCTCTGCCCTCAAGCTCTTCCCTGAGCTGACTGCCTGGTTCCTCCCGCCTCCAGGGCTGTGAACTCCTCGGTGGGCGGAGCCAACCGCCTGGCCCACCCCCTGGTGTGAACATCAGCCCCTGGAGGAAGGCAACAAGGATTTTGGTAGCCTTGATGTTCCTAACTGGGGTGTAGGGTGTGGTGGTGTGATGACCTGTGACCCCTGGCTTGCCCAGGGCGTCACACTGACACTCCTGACCCTCCCAAACTAACCCCCTAAGTGGGCGGCCCCATTTCCATTCAGGCTACCTATTGGTGTGTCTGGTGGGTGTTGTGCAGAGTGTTTCTAGGGTTTTAATTAGCTTGTTCATAGCAACATCAAAGGCCAGGGACCCATAACCAAGGAGGAGATGGACATCATGCAGAAGGGCAGATTGCAAAATATCCTGTGACAACCTGATAGGCCAGGGCATCACACTAAGAACTCAATGGTCTTTAGAATGATGTTTCCTGGTTTCCGGTTTCTGTAGACCCCATCGTGAATAGAGCCGCGGGGCACATGTGTGACGCCATGGCCTATCAGGTCGTCACAAGGGTGCCGTGCAACCTGCCCTTCTGCATGGTACCCACTCCTTGGTTACGGGTCCTGTCCATTTGGTAAAGGACCCACCTTAGGTTTCCAGGGGGAACAGGTTGTTTGGGTGGGGGGGTTAAAGGGATCCGGGATGTTGGGACTGGACTGTCGCAGGGAGGGACCGCAACGTGGTAGGTTGGGTCCCTGCCACCACTAAAACCGATGGCGTCCCCTGTGGCAGACGAACTCTAAGTAAAATTGTTGGAAACGGTTTAAGTAAAGGTGCCTCCCTATAAGGGATGAATGTTAATAAAAATGTTATTTATGTTAACCCTTTTTCTTCAGTTAATAAATGCTTGGTGTCCTGTGGCTCGCGGACGAGCCACGTTTAACCAAGGGGGAATGTGACGCCCTGGCCTATCAGGTCGTCACAAGGGTGCCATGCAACCTGCCCTTCTGCATGGTACCCGCTCCTCCTTGGTTACGGGTCCTGTCCATTTGGTGTTGCTAACAACAGGTATATACAAATCCTGGGGAACACTCTGCACCACACCCACCAAACACCCATTGGGCAGCCTGAAGGGAATAGGGCCACCCAGATGGAGGGATGGTAGAAGTAGGGCCAGAAGTGTCAGTTAGTGAGTTGAGAGTTCAGTTTAGCAGTGATAGTGAGAGGTCATGCTGCGGAGCTGGGCTCCTGCACCCATCTTAGGAGCCAGATGTTGGCCTGGCCAGAAGGAGCTGGAACCCCAGTCGCAGGGGGTAATGGCAAGGGGCACGGTACTGCCATGTAGGGCAGTTCGGTGGCCTTGTGCTACAACCGGGCAGGGGCCAGGGCACGACGGGGTACGCGGACCCTAGGCTGGGAAGTAGCTTCACGCAGCCCAGTAATTCACCCGACGAGGACGGAGTCTTCACGAGCCGTTCCCCACCTACTCCAGAATCGGGGTGCTAGCGCAACGAGGGGGATAGGACTTCCCAAAATCGTCCAGAAAATCTCAAGCGTGAACCCTGAGAGCAAGCTCACCCTGCTAGCAACGCAGGTGAGCGGGACCTGAGTAGTCATAGGCAAAAGAGATCCACAAAGAGTTAAACACTGTGCCAAGGGACAAGGCTTCAGACCAACCAGCAACGCCAAAAGGGCACGGACCCAGCATGCTCTAACAACAGCAACAGGATATTCCAGGACTTTGGTTTACCCAGTGTCTGTGTCAGCGTATCTAGACTGTGTGAGTACATTGTGTCCCCTTTGCCCCAATGGGTCCCTAGCCATTCTTATCACCGAGCCCCAGGACACCTTCCCCCTGCCCACAGAGGGGTTAACACCTTAAGCTGCCAGCCCATCGCTCCCGGGTGCTCCGTCTCCAAACGCAGCAGCAGTGTTATCCTGCCTTACCACACACCGTGGGTGGCGCCACAAACATTATCCAATCCACCTTATCCAAGAAAACCCCCCTTTTTATTTCGAGAGGCCACGCGGACCCGCCTTGGGTCCAGAGATCCCTCGAGCCACTGCGGATCCGGATCCGAGCAGCCCGTTGGCTGTCGCGGGGGCGGCACACATGCTCACACATGGCTTATAATATATTTAAAGGGAACCTGTCACCAGATTTTGTCCTTCTAAACTAAAACTAGTACCTTAAGCAGCACCTGTGCTGCATTCTATGAAGGTGCACATTAGCCCCTGACCCTCCTGTAAACCCCAAAAATACCTTTTTAAAATCTCCTTCTCTGTATGTAAATTGTCCATTCTGGTCTGATGGTCGTCCTAATTGGGTGACATCATCCACATCGTCGGGCAACATCTCACACCTGTGCAGCGAACTTGCCGGTTTGCACAGGTGAACCTATGTTTTCAACTCTGCCCGCAAGCCAGGAATATGGAGATTTTGTTCGTGTACGTGAATGGCATCCGAGGTGTCATCCACATCAATTATCACGAGCGGAGGGCGATTTTATAATGGTATTTTTGGGGTCTACAGGGGGGTCAGGGGGTAACGTGCACCCTCATAGAATGCAGCACAGGTGCTGCTTAAGCTGCTATTCTTAGTTTAGAAGGCTAAAATATGGTGACACCCCATGAATCAATATCTTGTAGGACCACCTTTAAGGCCCCGTCACACACAGAGATAAATATTTGGCAGATCTGTGGTTGCAGTGAAATCATGGACATATTGTTCCATTTGTACACAACCACAGACCTGACACTGATTGTCCACAATTTCACTGCAACCACAGATCTGCCGCAGATTTATCTCTGTGTGTGACAGGGCCTTTAGGCTGGACTCACACGAGCGTATGGCATCCAATGTGAGACCATCGGATGTAGTATGCTAATGATCCCCGGCTCAGGCTCTGCTGCGAGCGTGAGCCGAGTGTCATGCGATCTTGCAATCGGGTCACAGCTATGAAGCTGAGGGCGGGTGCTGCGGAGGAGAGGGAGGTGTTAATTCCCCCATCTCCTCCATTGTCAGCCTGTGCGTATATCGCAATGCACTGGGATAACATCCAAGTGCAGTCCAATGTTTCTCTAGCACCCATTCACTTGAATGGGTGTGAGTGATACGGCTCTCACAGAAAATCGCAGCATGTTGTGACTTTTCTCGCATCCAGAATTTGGATGCGAGAAAAGCTGACCATCTGCTCTCCATCATTGACCAATATTGGTCCGAGTGCAATGCAAGATTTTCTCGCATTGCTCTCGTCCGTTTTTCACACTTGTGTGAGCATGCCCTTAGCAGTAATAACTTGAAGGAATAATTTTCCCATCTTTTGGTAGGCATTTTGGCTCAACCTAGTTTACAATGTTGCTTGCGGTCATTGATGTACATCTAGCATCAGCATCTCAATTGAGTTGGGTCTGGACTTTGACTGTTTTATTGCAATACCTAGATTCTTTTTGTTCTCAAATAATCAAACAAATATAGATTTGGGGGTGTGCTTGGGATCATTGTCCTGTTCAACCAAGTCCTTTACAAAAAGCTGATAGAACTCAACAAAAGAGCTTTTGAACAGATGTTCTTTTGTATACAGGTAAGTTATAGTTGACTCATTGACTGCAAGGCGCCCTGATCATGTGGCTGCAAAACAGGTCCAAATCATAACCTCGCCACCCCAGTGCGTGACAGCTTGTGTGAAGTGTTTGTCCTGATACATCATGTTTAATTATCATCAAACATTGTTCAGGGCGCTATAGCCAAATATCTCCCCATTGGCCTCCTCTGTCCAAAGAAAATTGCTTCAGAATTCTTGTGGTCTTTTTAGATGCAACTTGAACATTAAATATGCTAACTGAAGCCTTTAGCGTCTGAGCTGTAGCTCTTGGAGCTTTTTACAATTTCTCTGAGCATTGCACGGTCTAACCTTGGGATGATTTTTTTGGGATGTCCACTTCTGGAAAGATTGCCAGCCGTCTTCAATGTTTTCCACTTCTGAATTATCTTTCTCACTGTAGAATAATGAACTGTAAATTGTTTAGACATGGCCTTATAACTCAACAATTGCTTCTCTAAAACCATTGCTCATGTATTTTGCCTTTGACATGGTGTTAAAAGGGTTTCCACTACTTTTACATTGATGGCGTTTCCTTAGGATAGGTCATCAATGTCTGATCGGCCAGGGTCTGACACCCTGCATACCACCCTGCACTTAGCTGTCTTCGGTCTGGCGGTGGCAGCCGGAAATGTTCAGTTCCGGAGCTTCCCGTCGTCTGATAGTGGCCGCGGCTGTGTACTGCTCATCTGTCTCCTATTGATTTGAATGGGAGGTAGTTGTGCAGTACCTGGCCGCAGCCACTCTCAGAAGATGGAGCAGCTCTGGAACTGAGCATTTACGGCTGCCTGCTGCCACCTCCGGGACCAAAATCAGCCGATCGGCGGGGGTGCAGGGTGTCGGACCCCCGCCAATCAGACATTGATTACCTATCCTAAGGATAGGCCATCAATGTGTCACAATTCACCTTTGGCTCTGCTCCTTCCAAAGCCATTGAGTTTTGTCTATTGCTCAGTTGTTTGTATTCCCCAGTTCCTTGCTGGTGGGTGGGGCTTGTTCGGTGCCTCATTCCGGTAATCGCCTTGCTTTATCTTTTGGGCTGTTTCCACCGGAACTTTGCCAGTGATAGTTCCTGCTCTGCAGTGTGCACTTCTGGTTCTCATGAGTTTGCTCTGATTCTCGTCCCGCTACCCCAACTCCTCTCCCTGTCCACCACTCTGTCCATCTTGTTTGTGCTTCCTGACCCTCCACTTATTTTGTTCCCTCAGTCCCGCTACCCCCTTTTGTACTAACGTTCCCCTTTGGCTTTTGACCCCGGCTTGCTCACTGACTATGGTTTTGCTCCATATCTGTATCTGACATTACCTCCTGACTACCGATCTTAGGCTTCCATGTGACTTCGGCTCCTCTTCCTCCTTTGCACTAGCATGACCTCCTGGCTCTGAATCGCTCAGTGTGTACGACCATTTTGCTACCTCCCCGTCTAGATACTGGTGACATCCAGTGGGCAGACACTGCATTACACCTAGGAGCTCTACATTTTTCCTCTGTACCTGCACCCCCTGGTGGTAACGTCTTTAACACATGCCTTAATGTTCCAGACCAGCACACTGTCAAAACTTCTGCTTTTATAGAAGTGATCACGCTTGCTGATAAACAATAAATGAAGGGCATTTGATTTGCAGCAATTTGCATTTCATTTTTCCTTTACTCCTCCTACATTTTGGCTTTGTTTTTTAGTACATAAATAATGACAGTGTAATTTGTCATGTGCTGTTGTCCATCTCAGATTGTATTTGCCCAATTTTAATTCTAGGGACCAAATGTCTTTTTTTAAATTCTGCCCTGCTAAGTGAAACCATACAATGGAAAGAGGGTGTACTTAGTTTGTCTTATGACTCAATATTGGGAGGATAGGTGAATATTAGGATTTTATGTTTTTTTTACCTTGATTTGTCAACAATATACAATCAGAAAAATGTTATCTCGTGCTGACAGGTCCAATTTATACACAGCCTGTGTTATTGTGACATTCCTGTCGCTCTGGTAAATGAGATGTGCCGCACTTCCTCTGCAATACAGATGGAGACGGGACGTGGAACAGCTTGGAAAAACAGCATGACAAGTGAAAATTCAGCTACGTATGGGTTTCCAGTAAAGAGTATTAACCGTTTCGGCATGATTTGTAGGATTCACGTCGTACTGATAGCCCACCTTATGCTACAAACTGATATTATCTAGATACATGGCTGATTCACATGTGCTCTGTTAAAGGGATTATCCAGAACTCATATATTGATGACCTATCTTTAGGACAGAGATGGTTGGACACTCCGCACCGGGACTGATAAGCTGCAGCTTCCGGGTCTTGCAGCTCAGCGTGTATTGACGTGGATGATAGCTATAATTACACACTGTACTAAGTTTTGCTGTTTCGGCTCTGTACACTGTGTACATCCGTCCATCACGGTAACTGCTAACATCTGTTCAGTGGGGTTACTCGGTGTCAGACTACCACTGATGGGATATTAATGACCTGTGCTAATGACCTATATAAGCTGTGTCTACCAGGGGTCTACCAGGGTGATTAGGTCATAGTAACTCTTGCAAAAAAATGATTTTTGCTGCTAGAAGCCATTATTTGCAAGACATTTTTCCTGCAAAAGCTGTTCTGGCTCACAGAATTGGGAGATGGTCTCAATTAGGGACCCCATTTTATGATGATATGATTTAGTAGGGTTTATAGATATTGTTTATTTCATGGAACAACCTTTTGAACCCCTTCACCCCCCCGGTGAGTTTCCATTTTTCATTTTTGTTTTTTTCCTCCTCTTCTTCCAAGAGCCGTAACTTTTTTATTTTTCCATCACTATAGCCATATGAGGGCTTCTTTTTTGCAGAACAAGTTATACTTTTGAATAAAACCATTAGTTTTATGATATAGTGTACTGGAAAAAGGGAAACAAGTTCCAAGTGCAATGAATTTGCAAAAAAATGTGCAATTGCTTTATTGTTTTGGGGGTCTTTTATACACCCTGTTCTCTATATGGTAAAACTAAGGTGTCATTCTGATGCCTCAGGTTGGTACAAGTTTGTAGATACCAAACATGTATACTTTTACTTAAGGGGTTAAAAAAATTCAGAAGTTTGTAAAAAAAATAGAATTGCGCTTTTGTCGCCATTTTCTGACACCTGTAGCAGGATCTGGGGCTCAGTGATGGCTTATTTTTTGCTTCTTGAGCTGACGTTTTTAATTATACCATTTTTGTGCAGATGCTACATTTTGATCACCCGTTATTGCATTTAAAAAAAAAATGCAGCGACCAAAAAAACATAATTGTGGCGCTAGGAATTTTTTTTCTCGCCACATCATGTACAAATCAGATTAATTTATTTTGTATTTTGATAGATCAGGCATTTCTGAATGTGTTAATACCAAATACGTGTATATTTTTTTTTATTGTATTATATTCAATGGGGGTGATTTGAACTTTTAGGATTTTTTTTATTTTGTCATATTTTTTAAAACTTTTTTTTTTTTTTCCATGTGGCTGTTGAATAGAAGAGGAAGTCTGAGTCTAGTATAAGATCTAGTGGTCAGTGTAAAAACTGCAAGATTTCTGATTTTTTTTTCATATAGGCTTATTTATTGTGTATTTTGCTTTTTTTCTGGAGTAAAAAATGTCCTAATATTTTTATATTTGCATTTTATGGAATATGTAACTTGTGCCATTTGTTAAGTTAACTTCACTTTGTTTTCTCATGAGTGAGTGTTTGGTTATCTATATATTTAACGCTAATTTTCATGTTTTTTAAATATTGCCAAACTTTTGTACAACTGTACTTCAGTACCTAAAAGAATTAAACAAATCTGTCTAATCATTTTATTTTGGCACAGTTTAACACTATCTTGGGACATCTTAAAGGATTACATAACTTTTTTGCTTTAAAAATGTAAAAAAAGATAGAAATAGAACATCTCCAAAAAAAGTCCTCCCATTCGTTTGTGTGTATATGTTAATATAGGGTAGTGTGTGTGCATTATTACAGTACACTCACCTACCAATGCTCACTCCAGTCTCCAGAGCCGTTCTGCTCTGCTTCTCAATGATATCCCCTCAATTCAATCTCTCCGGTGCATTCCATGCTCTAGGCGTGAACAGGAAGTCTCTTTTAGGCCACAAGCACACGTTGAGTATTTGGTCTGGATTATACATCAGTATTTATAAGCCAAAACCAGGAGTGGGTTAAAAAAATACAGATGTTCCTGTTACATCTTTCCTCTGACTATTCCGCTCCTGATTTTGGTTTGTAAACACTGATGTAAAAAACTCACCAGATACTGAACATGTGAACATAGCCTAATGGTGTTGTTACACTGTACAAAGGGCTAGTAAGACGTAGTACAGTGTATTCCCCACTAGTTGGCAGTAGTGAAGAAGAGTCAAAGTAACACTGTAACAGAAAGGCAGCTGAAGTATAGCAGAGTATCTTCAGCAAGCAGTTCACAGGCGAACCACCAGGGGGCAATAGAGTAGTCAAGAATTCAGGGTCAAGCTAGGAAAGTCAAGTTACTGCAAAGGGAGGATCAAGATAAGGTCAGTAAACAGAATCAAAGTCAAATGATGGGAGATCAGGTACGCAGGGAAACACAAAGGCACAGGGAACAGAAGACAAGACCGGAGGGTGAGGAGACACAAACATGAAAGGATCATGAACCAGGATGGGTAAACAACTGACAGGAGCAGGAAGTCTGGGACTGGGACAGACTGACGAACGGGGGAGGATGCAGGTCAGGGCATGGTAACAAGGAGTCAGATCAAACAGGAAATCTCACCAGAGCCAGTCACAGGCTGCAGAGCAAAACTATAACCAGCACAGAAATGCAGGTTCAGGGCCAGATATAGTGTCTCCTGAAACCAGAACGAGGCTTATCGCAGTTAACCCCTGACATGACCAGGATGGGTCTGGGAAACTCTGGAGCGGGGAATACCAGTCCTGGATCATGACAGGTGTAAGTCTAAAGAGCCTTGTTCTGACACTCCATAGACTTGCATTGCAAAAGTAATTACAGAGCACAGTTTGACCCAGAGAGGTCCCAAAATAGCGATGAAACTGAGAAGTGGAGCAGAATGGTGCTGGATCCCAGAGGAGGCAGTGTTAGGTAAATATGTTAATAGCCTCACACTAGACTACATGCACATATGCACTCATTTCATGAAATAAATATTGACTAGAGGGCTTCTTTAATTTTCCACAAAATTTACAAACCCACTATGATGCCTTGGATTTGATCCAGCTGCCTCCTGTGTTGTGGTCCATTTCCCTCTCTAATGAGCCACAGTCAAGTTTGGGTGCTGTCCTGGTTCTAAACACATTGTTTGTGTGTTCATTACCTTTATACCAACAAGTGTTTCCAATGCCGTAGTTGAGTCTACCCAGTCACCCAGTGGGTATAGTTATTATTATAATAATTATTATTATTATAGCGCCATTAATTCCATGGGGCTTTACATATGAAAAAGGGGAAAGCATACATAGACAAGTACAATAATCATTAACAATACAAGGCACAGACTGGTACAGGAGGAGAGAGGACCCTGCCCGCGAGGGCTCACAGTCTACAGGGGATGAGTGAGGATACAGTAGGTGAGGGTGGATATGGTCGTGCGGCACTATAGTGGACTGAGAGTTGCTGCAGGTTGTAGGCTTGTTTGAAGTGGTGTTTTTTCAGGCTCCTTTTGAAGATGTTCAAGGTAGGTGAGAGTCTGAAATGTTGCGTCAGAGAGTTCCAGAGTATGGAGGAGGCACGGAAGAAAACTTGGATGCGATTGTACAAGGAGGAGATAAGAGGGGAGTAGAGAAGGAGATCTTGTGAGGATCAGAGGTTGTGTGCCGGTAGGTTACTGCAGGTTGTAGGGTTGTCTGAATAGGTATTTAAAGGTTCCCCTGGCTTCCATTTCCAGCTGGTCATATTTCTGAAGTGTATCCTGCAGCCTGTCTGCCTAGTGTTTCTCTTAGCAGATTATTATTTTTGGTTTACTTTATTTTTACTGTGCACCCTTTTCTGAATTCTTTATGAGGTATGTGGAATTCTCGATGACCGCTTAGGAAGCAAATGTCTGAGTGGTTATCAGAGTCATCCAATTTGGGTTGTTTCAGTCTGTGCAGGTGTGACGCCCTGGACTAGCCAGGTAGTCACAGACATAACAACACACACATTCCCTCCCCTGGATAGTTCACACCAGTCAAACAAAAACCCTTGTTGCCTCCCTCCAGGGTCTGATGTCCACACCAGGTGGGGTGGAGCCAGGCGGTTGGCCCCACCCACCGAGGAGTTCACAGACCTGGAGGCAGGAAAAGCAGTTAGTTAGAGTTTGGAGTTCAAGTGGAGTGGAGGAGATTGAGTTTGGAGGTGAAAGTGAGAGGACAGAACCTGTTAGTGTCTGGGTAGGAGCCCAGGCACTGTCAGCAAGGTTGGCAGACGGTGGTGGCCGTCTGCAGGAGTTAGTGGATCTCTGCGGAACCGTAGGACCGGGGTTGGGCGGCGGTGGCCCGCTGGTACCGAACCGGGGAGCAGAGTGAAGCTAAGCACAAAGGCAGGGCCATCGGACCCCGACTAGGCTCGGAAGCCGCCGACAACGGTCAAATCCGAAAGTGACCGGAACCCCAGGGGTTTCCTAACACCCAAGACCCGACAGAAGGCAACAGTCCACACCGTGAGGATACACAGCCACCGCCACAGGCTAGAGATCCAAGGGCCAGCGCCTGTGGGCAAAACGGGCTCCTTCGGTACCTATACGCCGGGGAGCAGACTACCGTTGGGAAACCATCGGAGTCAACACATTCTACACAGGTGCAGGGAAAGACAGCCACCATCAACCTGTCTGGGGAGAGCAAAGACACTGCAGCCGGCTGCGGGACCCGTCCATCCAGCCGTTTGGTTTACCAGAGACTCTGTGAATTTGTACCTGAGTGAGTACCACAGTGCCATCTGGGACCGCGCCGCGCTGCCCCTGCAACCCTGCACCCCAGCCATCGCGTTCCACAACCGGGCCCCGGGATCACCAACCCCTACCCACTGGAGGGGACAACTTCCTAGCTGCTCCCTACCATCGCTCCCGGGATCCCCGTCACCAGCAGCGGTGGGTGGCATCACGAACTATCTCCCAAAACAAACCACCCCCTTTTCACTCGTGGGCGAGGAGCGCTGCTCGAGTCCCCGGGTCCGGCCCACCGCTCGAGCCACCGAGCAGCAGCCGCGGACCCGAGCGTAGCGAGCGCGTCCCCTCCGCCCGCGACACAGCTGGCACTTCTAGTCTGTACAGGAACCAGGCTGGTCAGGTGTAGTAGCTTTAGGTTAGACCATGTGTTACGTTACTTTCCACGTATGCGCATAACACCCACATGCACTGTTTTGAAGAATTTTGCTCCAAAAAATGACAACAAATAACACAAGGCAAAAAAAGAAAAGTCACTTTAAACCCTCCATCTCCAACAATTATCAATTGGGGCCACAAGATTTGAAAAGTACATAATTTTTTGATGACACATTTCCTTTAAGGGTTACATTTCTAAAAATACAATCATTCCTATCCAACCCTCCGCCGCTACCATTTAACACATGCACAAACACGTTGTCACCTCTAAAACAGTCATAATTCATTGCATTCATAGCAATAACTACAGTATGTGTTTTCTTTAACCACAGCCGAGATGAAAAAATAATTGGCTTAGCATTCTGGAGTTTATTTTTTTTTTTACATGACTGCAATGTGGGAATGAGGTTTACATAAATAGCTTTCCAACATGTGAATGTGAAACGCTAATTGCACGGAATAAATGTACCTTCCTGACAATCACCGCGTACGGCAGCTCCACGAGACTGCGGAAACACGTTAAGTAGCGGAGAGGAGACAGAAAACACTTTCTACACTGTAATCATATAAGAATGAACAGATTTCTGGGCGTAGGATTGAATTTAGTAAATAAAGCGGCATTCGTGTACCCAACAGATGGCGGCTATTAAAAAAAAATAGCCAAATTTAATAAGTGAAATCTTTAATATCCCATATGACTATTAACATTTATTGTGGCAGTCTTCTCCCCGAGGATTTCTTGGCCCCGTTACAGGTTACGAAGCGTATTTGCCGGTGTTTGCCTTATTGGATGGGAAACCGTTGATGCTTGTGAATATGGGCATGGTGTAAAAAGCTATCTTGGGAATTAATTCAGATGAATAATTTATTTTTCTTTTTTGGGATTTATTTCCAGAGATGGGAGAGGGAAAGGCTCAGAGGACTGAGATGATGGACATTAGATAGCGATGACTCTTGGCCTCGGCACAATATTAGATGCCTTTCAATTGGAATGGTTTAATAGAATACGGTTTAAGGCTTTGCGACCTGGATTTAGTCAATTGTATCAGAGCATTCAGTTCCTATTGTGCGTGAGGTCAAGATGACACAAGGGTGCAGAAACAATGTAGCAAGGATTACTAAGGTGCATGGTGTGTTGGGAAATATGATAAAGCTGTCGAGGAGATGGCGGTGGAGATTTGCTCTTGAAATCCTTCAGATGACATTGTAAATTAATACTCCTGTCAATTTTAGCCCAAAAAACCTCCAATGAAGAATATTAGAGATTATCTGAAGCTTTACTGAATGCACAGACAGGACACATTAAGGTGTTAGTGGAGTTGTAGAAATTTAGAAACATACGTATGGCTGATACAAGAACCGTGGCGCACCTATCCATGGGTTGTGTCTGATATGACTACTCAGCTTCAGTGATGTCAGGTTATACTGTAATAGCACACATAACCTGAGGATGGGTATGGCGCTGTTTTGAAAGAAAACAGCTGTTTTTAGCCTCATTCAGACATCCATTTTTCACGTGTGGTTTATCTGAGAATTTCTTTGTCACTAGTATAACATGGTAACCAGGAGGAAGGGCACCTAGACTGGCCTTCAGGCTAGGGGCCCTAAACTGTTCCTGATTCCAGAGGTAGGCTCGATGGTAGGCAGGTCTGGACCGCCAGCGTGGCCCTAACTACTGAGTAGCCCTGGTCTAACACCCCCACTCCCCCATCCCCTGGGGAGGACTGGGACAAGAGTAAATAATCCCACAAATACTGACAGACAGGGGAAATATCAAAGCTCAAACTCACTGTAATCAAACACAGGGGTAAAGACAATACATGCTGAGGGAGAAGTAAAGTACAGGAAGGAAATAAACAAACAACAAGGATATTTCCACAGCACACCAACTAGCATACAACAGTTCACCAACAACTGGGTCACCACGCACAAAGACTGATAACGCTGGAACAAAGCTAGTGCTATCTTTGGCATGTGAGGCTAGATTCCACCATCTTTTAAATGGCGGAGGTGGCTGTGATAACATGTCAGCAACCTGTGACCTCAGCAGCAATTCCCCAATCAGCAGGAATTGACTCCTGCTAAACTGAAGACGAGATCACAAAACAGTCAATGCCCGGCTCTGGCTGAGCAACTAAGGAGCATCAGGTTGCCTGCCAGACTCTGCAATGTGAACAGAGTCGGGAGTCACCATGATATTCATGTATAGAAAACATACCTATTACTCTCTATGGGGCTGTGCACATGTCTGTTTTTTTGTGGACATTGTAGCCATGAAAAAATAAAATAAAGTATATTTTTTACATGCATCATGGATAAAAAGTACCAATACAAGTTTACAGGTCAGTGAAAATCGCGGACAGCTCACAGATGGCCTCAATGTACCGTCCGTGTGCTTTCCGTGATTAACATTCTAAAATATATTAGAAGCTTTATAATTTATTTATTCATGCCCGAAAAACACTTTTGGGTAAAAACCAAACGTTGATTTGATGCAGATCCAACTCACTAATGACACTACTAACCATTTTTGTTTGACTCGTGAACAAACACAGACATCTGAATGAGGCCTTAATTAACCCCCTCCCATAACCCCCTTATGAGATTGTCTGGGAATTATAAAAACAAGCCTAAAAGCAGGAAAATGGCAGAAATAATAATAAAAAATCCTATTGTTTCAGGCCAGACACTCCAGTGATCATCAGCGGTCTTTATTTTGTTGAAGCAGTGACGTTCTGTACATCCATGTGACCACTGCAGCCAATCAATTGCTTCAGCAGTCTTGAGTTGCACATATATAAGAATTAATGCTAAGGCCATAAACTGCATGTTACTGTTGCAGCATAAGAAATAAAGGCAGGCGACAACGACTTTGAGGCTTTATTCCCATGTAGCATATAAATACAAAGAAACCTCACCCTTTTTCTCCAATTTCTTAAACCCCGAAACACCAGGTCCGATGTGATCCACAAGAGGTCTCACGATGATCCTGGCTCTGCTACATACGGAAGTATGATTAGAGAACATGATCGCCCATTGCGGCTTCAAGCAGACACTGACTGAACCGCAGCTGTGAGCGGTGACATCACTGTTTACCTGTGGTCACAGCTAGAGGTTTCCACGGTACCTCACCTGTGACCCTTATGTCACTCTGATTGCCACCGCACCAGGGCAATTGGGATGAGCTGGGTTCAGCGCCGGAATTGTCTAACACATTATGACAACTCTGGTTGGCTGCGGGCTGCTTTGTTTAGGCTGGGAGGGCCATTATTCATAGATCTCCCCAGCCTGAAAATACCAGCCTCCACCTGTCGGCTTTATCTTGATCTTGGCTGAGTGTCAAAATTGGGAGGACCACATGTTGTTTTTTTTTTAATTCTTTATTTAAATAATTTAAAAAAGCCGCATGGGGTCCCTCATATTTTGATACACAACCAAGATAACGTGCACGGCTGGGGCCTGGAGCTGTCTACTTTACCTGCACTGGGAATCAATGTACAGACAACCCTATGTCATTTTTTTCAATGTTTTTATTTATTTATTTTTACACTTCATTAGGGGACCCAGACAGCCTCTGTGAGGGCAACCAATCAAAGATGCCGGCAGTCTGACTGCAGCCAATCACAGAGGGTGGGAAGGGAAAGCAGTGAATATGTATGAGATGTAATGAGTGGACCTGGAAGCAATGTGACATCGGAGACTGGAAAGTAATCCCCTTCCTCATCAAACACCTCCCCCCTGCTCATTATACAGCACCACTATCCTAGCCTAACATAAGCAGTTACCGAAGAAAGGCCTAATTTTGCCTATTTTTAGAAAAATGTTTGGGAATCTGAATCCAAATGGGTAGGGCTTGTGCCATATTTGAGATTTTCAAACGTTTTAGACAAGTTTGCTCATTTTTAGTCTTTACCACAGTCAGCATGAATCAGAACACTTCGGCATTTCAAAAAACGTTTAGATTAAAGATCTGACCAGGGACCATAGGCATAGAAGTGACTATTCTGGGGCAGCCTTCAGCCAGCTTCTCCCCATACCATTCTAGTTGGTTGTTGGTCTCTCCCCATGTACACACACACATGGAATAGACCTATCAATCATTGGTGTAGTGTGGGGAAAACCGGTCGGGAGTGGAGCAGCGTGAGGAGAAGCCGGCAAAGGGTGGCATCGGACAAGACTCATATCTAATCTTTAAACTACCGTATGTTTCCTCTGAAACGCCAGAATCTTTGAGAGAAAAGCATATCTGGCTGTAATTGTGACTGCAGGGCTGTGATTTGTAAGGAGATGGACATGTTGTTGTGTTCCCTCTGAAGAGCCCAATTGCATTATTGTCATGTGAAGTTAATGTGTATTATGTCCTGTATATTGTGAAGGTAATGAAATGTGACTTATGATTTAATTTATAATTTGTTACAATGTATTATGTGGTTATGTCAACAATAGGGCAATAAATGATTAATGTTGGGAGTAGCCAACGGTGTGAGGGGATAAGTATATAGGGAAAGAGACAGATGCCTGCTTGAGAGTCAGAGTCCAGTGTGTGACTACAGCAGACTTATGGTCTGAATGGTCATCAAGGGTGCATGCAGTGGGTGACCTGTGGCAGACAGGAGCAATGAGACTGGAACCAGGATAGCGTGACCTGAAGTAATCAACTGAGATACAGAGTAAGGCACTGTGTCAGGTCCAGGGACTGACCTTCGAATCGGAGTGACCTGAATGGATGGGTCCAGATAGAAGATTTTTAGCAGTAAGGACCTGAATGGCTTATAACTCCTAACGATAGTGTGCCAAAATGTAAATGCACATAGAGATTGTCCCGCATGAGAGTTCCCGAAGCGTCTTAAAGCTTGAAGCTTGGATTCCACCATATTAGCAAAACCTCCTCCTGTATAAGAAGTATCAAATACGTAACCCCAGTGAGGATAAAATGGTTTTCATGGATCGCACTGTGGAGCTAAGCTGGGTTTGGCTGGAGTTAGCCAAACCTGTGAGAACAGGAATATCCCAGATGTGTCTGAAGAAAGAGTAGTTAAGGATACTCTGTGTTACCGAAACATACGAGTAGTTGTGTACCTGCTGACTGGTGTGTATAGTTGTCATTAAAGGACAGTTAAGTAAAACTATGTTGGTTTTAAAGAACTGGTGGTCTACGTTTCTGGATATGACGTCATTCGGTACTGGCCGGACAAAACTATCAGCCGCATCTGGCTACATGGGTATACGACATCGACACACTCACTCAGCCAGGATCTCATCTTTCAAGTAGCATGTCAAGGCATCAAGAGAGCAACAACTCGCCTACAACTACCACCCTGTGCCATGCTACAGATTTATGCTCCTCATGGTTTGGGCAGCATGAATAAACTGTCAGGTTCTCTTTACCAGTTGCTCTGTTTAGTACTGCAACAAAACAGATATGATCCAGCACCACCGCATATCACCTTGCAGTAACGCACGTGTGCTCATGGAGGGCTGTGAATTACCGTGTCCTAGGTGGGGGTGCTCGTCCATAAAAACAAAGTCCAAGTACAGATGAACTGAAGAAAGGAATGAAGGACCGCACTCCGTCCACTGTGCAGGAATAGGATTTATTTAAACGTGCAGGGTAAAAAGCCGGGGACGCACTGTGAGCTGGCTCCCAAGCAACGGACGACGGCCGTTTCACCTAATCAGGCTTCCACGGGACCCGTGGAAGCCTGATTAGGTGAAAAAGCCGTCGTCCGTTGCTTGGGAGCCAGCTCAAAGTGTGTCCCCGGCTTTTTACCCTGCACGTTTAATTAAATCCTATTCCTGCATAGTGGACGGAGTGCGGTCCTTCATTCCTTTCTTCAGTTCATCTGTTTAGTACTGCTGATAATGTCCCTCCATGGTGCTGCTTCTGAACACTTGCTACTGAAATTCAGGAGAGCAGGAATCACTCCTGTCTGTTTGTGCTGTGCATGGGATGCATTATAGCAGCTAGTCTCTACTCTCTACCCACTAGCTCAGTGACATTTGAAAATTAGACCTGGGGCTTGTGGAGGGAAAATCTGTTGAATAATACAGGATACAAGTCAAATAAAGATAAGAGATGAGCGGAACCGTTGAAATTCAGGTTCGATGGATTCAGCTGGACTTTTGATAAAGTCTTGTTTGGTATCCGGACTTGACCTGAACCGCAATGGAAGTCACTGATTGGGCAGTTTGGCTCTCCACCCACATACAGCCAGCACAGCCATAAATTGAGCCCTTCCGGGGGACGGAGGGCAGGGTTTTTTCATTTTATGCATTCACACTGGGCCGAGCACCAAGTGTACCCGAACACACCGATGCTCACTCGAGTGGTTTGCATACATAAACTCCTCGAACTCCGAACTTAGATACTGATTTTTTTTGTAATGCCCATGTTTGGTACTAACACTGAACTTTACTGTTCTGATTCGCTCATTTCTAATAATGATCAAAACTAGTGTTATCTCATATGGACACATACACACGTGACAGCTTATTTGGAAAAGGCACCTACAATAACTTGTACGCTTTAACTTATGATGGCCAAAAATACAGTGGATTACTATCATAACATGTTCCCTTTAAGATCTAAAAACAGAGAAAACTACAGAGTGCTATAAACAAAACAGAAAATCACAGAATGCTATAAACAAAACAAAGAAAACCAGAGTGCTCCAAACAAACTAACTTGCCAAAAGCTCATTTATTTTTTATTTTGCAATCATATTTCCTTTTTTGTAGATCTGGTCAATCTCGATTTGTGAACTAGAAATGCATCACAATGTTAAAATGTTGTAAAGATCAAAGCAAAAACTACAAACGGAGTTTGTTATATTAATGGGGTCATCCAGAATTTGTCTTTAGCCCTGTCCCAAAAACAATGCTATATTTGTCTATGGCATACCGGACATACAGCCGGTGCAACTGCACAGTAGCCCAGAGATGAAGGGGGTCATGCAGGGCAGTTAGTAATGAGGGCAATCTGGTCTGTTGTTCGGAGCACAAGGCTCCAGAGGACCCATGGTCTATGGGCTGTGTCTCGTCTTACTATCCACTTGAATGGGACTGGTCAGCATGAGCTACAATACCAAATACGGCCCATGGACAAATGAGGCACTGTTTCTAGAACACAGAAATAGATCCTTTTTCCAAATCTTGGACCACCCCTTTATTAGTGTGGGTCATCACTATATTACTGATGAAGCCATTTCACTGCTATCATTATTAAACTTGTAATATTTCTCAGTGATATGCGGTTGCTAAAGTTTACTGCTGCAGAAAGCTTCAGGCAACTTTTCCTATTAAATAATACATATCCCAAAAGGGGAAATAGCCAATCCTATCAAGCTTGGAGGACTTGTTGAACGTTCGAGAGGCAGCTTAATCAAAGCGATGGTGGATACCAGCTGTCACAAGTGGCATTTTTCTGACGATAGATGCTTTTTCATCCTATGTCACTTTTAAATACAGTAGAGGAGGATTTCATCAGTCAAAATATAAAATAAAGTACAAACTTTTGTAAAATGAAATCATGTAAGATGACTTGCAGACTGACACCGGAAAATATGACTTTTTCCACAAATGCAAAAATGTCAGAGATGGTAAAACACAGTGAAAATTGTGATGAGAAGATTAAACATTATCAACTATACGTCCGAAATAGTAAGTTTCCAAAAATTGGTAATTAATATAAAGTCACAATGTTTATATATAATAATGAGAACATATCCTAAATCTCCCAACTTTTCGTGATCGAGCAGGACAGCGCCAAATTTGGGGCAGTAGGGGTTGTGCCCCAACTTCTACAGTATTTCCCAAGGGCACAGATACAGTTGAAACAATGGTGGAACAGGGAACCGTCCATTCTGTTCAATACTGTCACGCTCCCCGGCTCCCCGGCCACGCTCTCCGGCTCCCCTGCCTCGCTTCCTGGCTCCTCTGCCACGCTCCCCGGCTCCCCTGCCTCGCTTCCCGGCTCCTCTGCCAGGCGTCCCCCGCTCCACAGCCTCCATGTCCCATCACCTGCGGTCCCCAGGCAGCCTGGTCCCCGCTCCCGGCGCCCGTCGGCAACCCTGCTCCAGCCCGGCTCTCCTGCCTCCTGTTCACCGCTCCTTGCTCTGGCTTCTGGCACCCGGGCCTCGCGCATGCGCATTAGGGCACGGTCATTGACCCTCTCTTAAAGGGCCAGTGTCCTCCAACATGATATTGAAGAATCAGGTACAGGGTATATAGGGAGATCCTTTCCAAGTGGGCGGGGCCTGTTCTTCGTGTTTTGCTAAGCTAGGAGTCAGGTCTCCTTGTGTTTTGTGGTATACTTACCTATCTCTCTCCTAGAGCCGCTCCTGCCTCGCCAACAGGTTCTGACGATACCCGAACCCCGAACGGTGACGGTCTGCCATCCCGTCAAGTTGATACCATCTCCGATCCCTGTGGTGACCCGTCTTCTCGCTCCGTCGGTTCCGGACTCTGCCTGACGTCATCTCGGCCTCCGAACCTGAGCTCCGTCACCCGGACTACCTTCAGTGACTCCGTGGTCCCAGGGACTTCTACACTCCTCTGAACGGACTGTCCTGCTACCTGTAGTGCTCCGGCTACCGGGCACCTTGCCCTCGGTGAGGTGTTCAGCCCAGTGGATCCACCTCCTGGGTCTGCCTGTCCACCTGGCCCTAACAGTAAGAACAGGCCATGGATCCCGCCGAAGCACTAGCGGCCCAGCTGGGCACCCTGCAGCAGGAACTCGTACGACAGCGCGAGACCCAGTCCCGCATGCTGGTCTTCATGTCCTCGGTGGATACCCGCCTGCACACGCTGCAAGCATCTGCCACGTCCCTGGCATCTCAGGTTACTACTGCACAGTCCACGGCCACAGTTCCCGTGGTGGCTACCTCGGAAGCTTCTAAACTCCGCCTGGCCTCTCCACCCCGATATGCCGGAGATCCCAAGACCTGCAGAGGATTCCTAAACCAGTGCTCCCTCCATTTCAAGCTGCTTCCGCACTTGTTTGCCTCCGACCAAGCCAAGGTGGCGTTTGTGATGTCCCATCTAGAGGGTGAGGCACTGGCCTGGATGAACCCCTTGTGGGAGAAGGAGGACCCTGTGACCACTAACATCCAGGACTTCCTGAAGGCATTTAGAAACACCTTTGACGAACCCGGACGTGCCGCCGCATCCGCCTCATCACTCCTCAGGCTACGTCAGGGGACCATGACGGTGGGGCAGTATGCCATCCGCTTCCGCACTTTGGCCTCAGAATTGGGGTGGAACAATGAAGCCCTCACCGCCGCCTTCTGGGAAGGACTCTCCAGCCGTATTAAGGACGAGCTGGCAGGCCGCGATGTTCCTTCCACCCTGGATGCCCTGATCGCACTAGCCACCCGCGTGGACCTCAGATTCCAGGAACGATCCAAAGAGGTGTCCCGTGAGAGACGTCCGATACGGCATTCCTCTCCTCCGCAGAAGCCCGCCGTACTTCAGTCAGCGTCGTCTGGTGTCTCTGTCCACGAGCCCATGCAGATTGACAGTTTGCGGCAGTCCGAACAACACCGAGCAGAACGGCTCGCCAAGGGCCTCTGCTTCTACTGCGGAGAGGGCACACACCTTCTACGCTCCTGTCCAGAGAGGCCGGGAAACTCCAAAGCCTAGGGTTGGTAGGAGAGGCCACCCTAGGTGCTGGGACTCTCTCAGACCCGGTTACGTGGACTGTTCAAGTGACAACGGGAGAGACGCGGTTCACGGCCGAGGCGTACCTCGATTCCGGGGCAGCAGGCAATTTCATCCAGCAGGCCACGGTGGACAAGTACCAGGTGCCTGTTACTCCACTCGACAAACCCCTCGTGATTGCCTCTGTAGATGGGAGACCCCTCTCTGACACCATCTCGTGGATCACCAAGCCGGTGGAACTACGTATCGGTGCCCTGCACACCGAGAACATCGCTCTCTACGTCCTCCCACACATGTCTCATCAAATCCTGCTGGGACTCCCCTGGTTACGGACACACAAACCGTCAGTCAGCTGGTGTACTGGTGAAATCACCCGATGGGGCTCCTCTTGCCACGAGAACTGTCTGAAGACTATACAGCCCATCCGACGACCTCCAGTTCCGGAGTCCCTACCGGGACTGCCCTCGGCCTATTGGTCCTTCGCGGACGTCTTTGATAAAAAGGAGTCAGAGGTACTTCCGCCACATCGTCCTTATGACTGTGCCATCGACCTACTCCCGGGAACTACACCACCTCGAGGACGGATATATCCGCTGTCTCCTGCTGAAACAAGGGCCATGTCTGCCTACATCACGGAGAACCTGGCAAGGGGATTCATTCGGAGATCCTCCTCTCCTGCGGGAGCAGGCTTCTTCTTCGTTAAGAAGAAAGAGGGCGACCTACGCCCATGCATTGACTACCGGGGATTGAACCAAATCACCGTGAAAAATAAATACCCCTTGCCGCTCATCCCCGAATTGTTTGATCGGCTTAGAGGAGCTCGTGTGTTTACCAAGTTGGATCTTCGGGGTGCCTACAACCTGGTCCGCATCCGCTCTGGGGATGAATGGAAGACCGCATTCAATACTCGCGATGGGCACTATGAATACTGTGTGATGCCCTTCGGCCTGTGTAACGCACCAGCAGTCTTTCAGGAATTGGTGAACGACGTGTTCCGGGACCTTCTCTACGTCTGTGTGGTGGTGTATCTTGATGATATCCTGGTCTTCTCTCCGGACCTCCAGACCCACAGAGAGAACGTGCAGCTGGTACTACAAAGACAGAGAGAATCGTCTGTACGCCTAGTACGAGAAGTGTGTCTTCGAGCAGTCTTCTCTTCCCTTCCTGGGTTACGTAATCTCCGATACCGGTCTGCAGATGGACCCGGAGAAGGTCTCTTCCATTCTCAACTGGCCCCCTCCTTCCGGACTGAAGGCAATCCAACGCTTTCTGGGATTCGCAAACTATTACCGTCAGTTCATCCCTCACTTCTCTGCTCTGACTGCACCTCTCTCCGCCTTGACCAAGAAGGGGGCTAATCCAAAGGACTGGTCACCTGCGGCCGACGCCGCGTTTGGCTCCCTGAAGCAGGCATTTGCTTCTTCCCCTGTGCTTTACCGTCCTGAGTTAAACCGACAGTTCACCTTGGAGGTGGATGCCTCCTCCTCGGGAGCCGGAGCAGTGCTCATGCAGAAGTCCTCCTCCGGGAAGATGGTTACTTGCGGTTTCTACTCCAAGAGCTTCTCAGCGCCTGAACGCAACTACACCATCGGTGACCGAGAGCTATTGGCAGTCAAACTGGCTCTGGAGGAATGGCGCTACCTTCTGGAGGGAGCAGTGTAACCCGTGATCATTTACACGGACCACAAGAACCTGGAATACCTGCGGTCCGCTCAGCGACTGAACCCACGGCAAGCCAGGTGGTCCTTGTTCTTTGCCAGGTTCGATTTTCATCTCCATTTTCGACCCGCGGACAAGAATGTACGAGCAGATGCCTTGTCCAGGTCATTCATGCCCATGGAGCAGGAGGAGGAGACATCCCAGCCCATCATCTGCCCTAGTAAAATCATTCCGGTGGCCCCTGTCACCCTGGCCCAGATACCGCCCGGGAAGACCTATGTCTCTGAGACTGACAGGCAAAAAGTGTTGCACTGGGGCCATGCCTCGAAAATAGCCGGCCATGCTGGTCAGAAGAAAACATGGAGTACAATTGTACGTCAGTACTGGTGGCCATCCCTTCGCACGGACGTCGCTTCTTTCGTCTCAGCCTGCTCCTCTTGTGCCAGGAACAAGACGCCCAAACACCTGCCATATGGTCGTCTTCTGCCTCTGCCTATACCCTCCGTTCCGTGGCAACACATTGCAATGGACTTTATTACAGTCTTGCCCCTGTCCTCCGGACACACAGTCATATGGGTCGTGGTGGATCGGTTCTCCAAAATGGCTCATTTCGTCCCTATGGCTGGACTGCCCTCTGCCCAGGAACTCGCTGAAGCTTACATACAGCACATCTTCCAGTTGCATGGCTTTCCATCACACATTGTGTCCGACAGAGGAACTCAGTTTACCTCCCGCTTCTGGAGGGCCCTCTGCAAACATCTGGGAGTGACTCTGGACTTTTCTTCAGCCTACCATCCTCAGTCGAATGGCCAAGTGGAACGAGTCAATCAGATCTTGACCTCCTTCTTACGTCACTACGTTAACGCCCATCACGACGACTGGTCCACGCTTCTTCCTTGGGCTGAATTCTCCCATAACCACCACGTCAGTGAGCCCTCCTCCAGCTCTCCCTTCCACGTCATTTACGGACTTCAGCCTTCCGTCCCTTTACCTGTATCCTCTTCCTCGGATGTCCCTGCTGCTGATGCTGTAGTCCGTGACTTTACGACAATTTGGGACTCTGTCAAGACGTCCCTTGGACGTGCTTCCCTGCGGATGAAGAGACACGCGGACAAGAGGCGTCTGGATCCTCCGTGTTTCTCTCCAGGAGATCTGGTCTGGCTTGCTTCCAAGTACGTCCGATTGAAGCTACCATCATACAAGCTGGGCCCTCGCTACATCGGGCCGTTTAAAGTCCTCAGCAAAATAAATGAGGTTTCCTATAAGCTGCAGCTCCCGGCCACGATGAGGATACCCAACTCCTTCCACGTCTCCCTGCTCAAGCCGGTTGTTCTTGGTTCCTTCTCCGCTGCTGCCAGTTCTGCTCCTCCTCCTATTGCTGATGATGACATCTATGCGGTAAGGGATATCGTGGCCATGAAAACCGTGCGGGGCCGACAGTTCTTCCTGGTGGACTGGGCAGGGTATGGTCCTGAGGATAGGTCCTGGGAACCCCGGGAGAATGTGGGTACTCCCCTGATACGTGCCTTCCTGTCCCGGTTGCGGGGAGGGGGGCGTGGGGGAGGGGGTACTGTCATGCTCCCCGGCTCCCCGGCCACGCTCTCCGGCTCCCCTGCCTCGCTTCCCGGCTCCCCTGCCATGCTCCCTGGCTCCCCTGCCTCGCTTCCCGGCTCCTCTGCCAGGCGTCCCCCGCTCCACAGCCTCCATGTCCCATCACCTGCGGTCCCCAGGCAGCCTGGTCCCCGCTCCCGGCGCCCGTCGGCTACCCTGCTCCAGCCCGGCTCTCCTGCCTCCTGTTCACCGCTCTCTGCTCTGGCTTCTGGCACCCGGGCCTCGCGCATGCGCATTAGGGCGCGCGCGCGGTCATTTACCCTCTCTTAAAGGGCCAGTGTCCTCCAACAGGATATTGAAGAATCAGGTACAGGGTATATAGGGAGATCCTTTCCAAGTGGGCGGGGCCTGTTCTTCGTGTTTTGCTAAGCTAGGAGTCAGGTCTCCTTGTGTTTTGTGGTATACTTACCTATCTCTCTCCTAGAGCCGCTCCTGCCTCGCCAACCGGTTCTGACGATACCCGAACCCCGAACGGTGACGGTCTGCCATCCCGTCAAGTTCATACCATCTCCGATCCCTGTTGTGACCCGTCTTCTCGCTCCGTCGGTTCCGGACTCTGACTGACGTCATCTCGGCCTCCGAACCTGAGCTCCGTCACCCGGACTACCTTCAGTGACTCCGTGGTCCCAGGGACTTCTACACTCCTCTGAACGGACTGTCCTGCTACCTGTAGTGCTCCGGCTACCGGGCACCTTGCCCTCGGTGAGGTGTTCAGCCCAGTGGATCCACCTCCTGGGTCTGCCCGTCCACCTGGCCCTAACAAATACAGGGTGGGCCTTTTATATGGATACACCTAAATAAAATGGGAATGGTTGGTAATATCAACTTCTTATGTGGGGCCCATTAGTAAATGGGATTAGGGAAACTTTTTAAGATGGGTGGTGACCATGGTAGCCATTTTGAAATTGGCCATTTTGGATCCAACTTTATTTTTTCCAATGGGACGAGGGACATATAACATCAAACGTATTGAGAATGTCACAAGAAAAACAATGGTGTGCTTGGGTTTAACGTAACTTTATTTGTTCATTAGTTATTTACAATTGTATGACCACTTATAAAATGTGTTCAAAGTGCTGCCCATTGTGTTAGATTGTCAATGCAACCCTCTTCTCCCACTCTTGAGACACTGATAGCAACACCGCAGAAGAAATGCTACGGTAGCACAGGCTTCCAGTATCCGTTGTTTCAGATGCTGCACATCTTGTATCTTAACAGCATAGACAATTGCCTTCAGATGACCCCAAATATAAAAGTCTAAGGGGGTCAGATCGTGAGACCTTGGTGGCCATTCAACTGGCCCACGACAACCAATCCACTTTCCAAGACACTGTTCATGTAGATATGCTCGGACCTGTGATGGTGCTCCACCACAATATGGGTGTCAGGTCCGAGCATTCCTACATGAACAGTGTATATGGACACTGAATGGTGGTAATATTAGTGTTCCAAAAGAATGCAGGTGACGTCTACATTATCTTTACTCAGAGAGTTATCTGTCCTGTGATAGGGTCGTATGACTTACATTTTGGTTATAGTTAGTTTAATTGCATTCAGGAGAAAAGGGCGTATAAATGAGCAAGACAGCCAAAGGGATTAGACTCTTCTCCATACTGGGCTGCATACTGGGTTCATGCACAATACTTGCTGAGTGTTGGACGACCATTGTACCACCCAGCGCATGGACACAGTCTATGGACAGGATTGGCAATATTTGAGCCATTTTTTTAAATTTTGGAAAGCCTCCTATTAGAAAGTAATTTAGGGCCTTAAGGGGGCTTTACATGCTACGACATCGCTAATGCGAACTTGTTGGGGTCACGGAATTGGTGACGCACATCCGGTCACATTAGCGATGCCGTTGCGTGTGACACCTATGAGCGATTTTGCATCGTTGCAAAAACGTGCAAAATCGCTCATCGGTGACATGGGGGTCCATTCTCAAAAATCGTTACTGCAGCAGTAACGAGGTTGTTCCTCGTTCCTGCGGCAGCACACATCGCTCCGTGTGACACCGTAGGAACGAGGAACCTCTCCTTACCTGCCTCCCGGCCGCAATGCGGAGGGAAGGAGGTGGGCAAGATGTACGTCCCGCTCCTCTCCGCCCCTCCGCTTCTATTGGGCGGCGGTTCAGTGACGCAGCTGTGACGCTGAACGAACCACCCCCTTAGAAAGGAGGCGGTTTGCCGGTCACAGCGACGTCGCCGGGCAGGTAAGTATGTGTGACATGTCTGGGCGATTTGCCCTTGTCGCACAACAGATGGGGGCGGGTACCCATGCCAGCGATATCGGTACCCATAGCCTTTATTTTCAACTGCAATTGTGTCTTCTCTTTTGTTTACTTTTAGGTGTTCCCTTCCTGTTTTCATTTGCACCTTACTCTTCTTGTTGTAATCTCCTTTTCAAAAATCAATTTTATGTGTTTTTCTGTCATTGTTGTCTGGGTTTGGGGTTTCCTGATGTTTTTGGTTGATTCACCAACTACAACTTTTTCCAAAAGTTACCAAACCTTTGTGCAAATGTGCTCCAGTTCCTCCTAGAAAGATTTTATGTACGGTATGTCTAAAATTTTTGTGTGAATTTTACAACACTTTAGTGGAACAAGTAACTTTTTTATTGAAAAAGTAACAAAAAAAGTTAAAGACAAAAATATAAACAGCATTTTTTGTTTAAGGGCAAAATCCATAAACCATGTGTGCCACTTTGAAGAACAAAGTCAATGAAAACCACAAGACGAAAAAGAAAAGTGACTTTAAAACCCCTCGCAAATAATATGATGACATTAGTCGGTGGAGGCCCGATACTCAGGGTCCCTGTTACGAACCGGCTTCGCCATAGCCGCAAGCAGCCTGCTGCGGTTCCTGTTGTGCCCAGGCACCGGCTGCCGTTCTTGGACGTGCCTCGGGTCGTCCAGTTGGCTGATCCTTCCACCACGTCTAAGTGTGGAGAGGCGGCTAGTGCGCATGCGCGCGCCGATTTAACCCAGCCAGAGTCTGAGGCCGGTGTTTTGCCTACTGAGGATGCTCAGCCTGATTGTGTCATTTCTGAGACTAAGTCCTCAGTTCAGGCTACTGAGCATGCTCCCACAATTAATCCTAACAGCCTCTTGGCACAGGTACTTGGACTTCGTGCTGTGTCTCAGTTCTGGGATGTGCCTACTGAGCATGCTCAGGCAGATAGTCTGATTTCTGAGTCTGTTGTTCAGGCTACTGAGCATGCTCAGGCACTTAGTGCATCAGAGGCTAGGTCCGGTAAGGACCTCACTGAGCATGTCCGTGAGGTGGCAGGCCCTGATAGAGCAGAGGGTGTCAGGTGTCCTGATGACGTGTCACTCCGGACTGGCTCACAGAGGCCCGCCCCTATGATCTGGCACCTCACCATTGGTCGTTAGATGATGACTGGTGAAGTGTTTGGGGCGTGGCTGCCATGAGGTCATCATTGACGTGGCGGTTCCGGATAGGCCGCTGGTGATGTCGCTGATGATATGGCACTCTGCTATTGGACCTTGGTGGTTCCACCCTGGGTTTGGGGCGGATCTAGGTTATAAAAGGGGCTGGAAACAACATGGAGGTGCACAGTCTTCACTCATATTTACTTAGAATTCATGGTGGAACAAGCCTTGTTGGAAGCGGTAGGTAGGGCTAGGAGAATGGTGTCTGTCACGCCAAGATTCGTGGCTCAGCACATGAGGTTCAGGCGCCGTGCTTCCTTGCTACCGTTCCTGTTGTGCTATAGCAGTCCAGTGGCGTTAACTGGGCTGCGGCTGCTGCGTCACCCGTCCAGTTGTGCCTCCTACGCACACGGACAGCATACCTGCTGCATCACCTGTCCGAGAGTGCCCTCTACGCACACGGACAACGCACCTGTTGCGCCACCTGTCCGGTTGTGCCTCCTACGCGCACGGACAGCATACCCCTGGACCCCTGTGGAGTTAACAGGGTGTTCCAGGATTTGGTGTGTGAACCTATTATCCTCCTTGGCTTCCCAGTCTACGCTACTAGTGTGATCCCTTGGCCTGATGTGTCCTCTACACATGTGGCCATTCGAGTAGTGACCAGAAACGCTAATCGAAGCTCGGCCTGTCGTGTCTGACACACGTAGCCGACAGGGCGCTGTTGCAGCGGTCTGCTCGGTCAACGCTACCTGGTCACCATCCGGTCTGACGTGTTCCCTGCACACATGGTCGGGGTTGCGCCAATTCCACCGACACGCTAACTGGGTTGTCGTCCGGTCTGACGTGTCACTACACACGTGACCGGTTCCCTGGGTTATCTCAGAGCCATCCAGCTCTATAGTCTCCGCCTAACCCACAGGGTGCCAGTAGCTCCATTACCATCTGGAGCACAGTGGGCCCCGACTGGCGATTGGGATATATACCCCCTGGTCCTAATCTGCCAGTTCCCCCCGTAACAGCCCCCACCGATCAGTTGATTTAATTTTTGGTAATGGCTATACCTTAATTAAGGAACAGATGAGATCAGCACAGCTTCACTGCATATTAGACATGAGAACTGCAGATCAGTTTCTATTGAAGTGAATAGGAACAGAGCTGCAATTCTCGTACATCAGTATCATAAACTCAGAACTCACCTTCAGTTTTCTTTGTACAAGATCTGATCTGACAAATTGCTTCTAGGAAATACTTTTATTTTTACAAACCAGAAAGAACCTGGGTAAAAAGGTGTCGAATATAAAACATTTCAAGCACTTTAGGGCAAACAGTTGTCATTTTTTGTCATCAGAGTTAAAATCATGGCTGTAAAAAATGCATAGGGAAGAAAGAGTAATAATTCTCAGTGAGACTCGGAGGAAGCACTTAAGAGAAGTTATAAAAGCTTCATAGAGCATTGGGAAGGTCAATATCTGCAGTGAAATATTTACTCCCAAGGTTTCCATGGACAATTTGAAGCTATATTGCTGCACTATAGTGAAACAGTGTGTTGTGGTATATTAAACTATTATTATTTATATATTAATCCATAATTATCTGGAACTTGTTTATTGCTATGCTCCTTGGTAAAATCCAAATGTGTTCAAGCACCCCCGACCTACCATGTGCCATTTATAATACACACTTCTTATGAGTAGAGATGAGCAAACCCAGTGGCGTAACTAGAATTTGATGGGCCCTGGTGCAAAATTTGTACCGGGGCCCCCACCTCTACGTACACCGACACTTAGGGTACGGGATAATGACACTGACACTCGGAGTACAGGATAATGATGCTGACACTTGGCTCTTACCCTCAGCACACAGCTTTCCCATGTTCTGATATCCATCTTGTCCTCGGCACCCAGCTTTCCCATGCTCTGCTATACATCATTCCCTCAGCACCCAGCTTTCCCATATCAGAACATCGGAAAGCTGGGTGCTGAGGGAAAGAGCCTTTTTTCCTCAGCATAAAACGTTCCCATCCCATGTTTGTATCTTTGTCCCCCCTCATATACAGTTCTTCAAAAACTATAATGGCCCCCACATAGCCTTCCATATAGTATAAAGGGTCCCACATAACCCTTCATATATTAGAATACCCTTCCATAGTCCTCCATGTATTATAATGCATTTCCCATAGTCCTCCATGTATTATAATTCACCCCATAGTTCTCCATGTATTATACTGCACCATAGTCCTCCATGTTTTATAATGCACCTGTGGCGCCCCTGACCTGGTCAGGCACCACTGAGTACTGCACCCATGCTGGGGACAGTACAATACAGGTAATCCAGAAGGCTGACAGGGGTGTGGAACACAGGCGCATAGTGATCAGGTCTCACACATGTACCCATGAGAGGACCCCTGGGGATCCCAGGAGGGGGCAAGCCTTCACCTTCACTGGAATAGTGGAGGGGGTAGAGCCTCCATCTCCTCTCAAGGGGTGTGGTAAGAGAATCTGGTTGCTAGGTGGCGTAGGCAAGAACAGGAGAGGAGGAGCAGTGAGTCAGTTAGGGCAGAACTCCATAGGGCTCAGTGAGGAGCAGACCTGTGGGGCTGTTGCTGTCTAACAGCGCCCGCGCAGTGGCTACAGACGGGGGAGAACGGTCAACTAGGAGTGCTGCCTGAAAGCCAGCTTCAGCTAGAGAGTGCACGGAGTGGGAAGTAAGGAGACTGCTAGAGAGCACCAGGCCCAACCGGGCGGCAGATCCCGAAGCGAGGATAGATTCAACTTTCTTCTGCTAAACCTGCCGGTGTGGGGCTCTCAAAGCCCACACCACAACACTACAAAAGCCGCAGCCACGTAACCACAAGTTAGGGCCCATAGGTCATAGGAGGCAAGAGGCTGGAGTGGCCTGGTCCGGGGAACAAGCACACGGCAAACAAGAAGGGGAGAGAGGCTTGGAGCATCTTCCCTGGGTGACCCCCATAGGGACTCAAAGTCGGGGTCACCCCAAACCACCAAGGGCTAAGGAAGGCGCGTCAGTAGTCACCCTCATAAAGTCAGCCTGAAGGATACCTGGTTCCCATCTGGTTCATCTCAGCTACGCCCGGGCTACTCACCCTGCCATCAAATGTGAGTAAAGCCCTTGAAAGACATTCCTGCCTGTGTGGTCATTCTGCGCCTTGTGGTACTACGCACCTACACAGGGCCCTGGGGCTTGCCTCACTCTCAGGAGGCTACTACATCCGACTGCACCCACCATCAGCCCCAGGCGTCCCCTAACCTGCAGTGGCGGTCCCCACTGACCGCAATACTGAGAGTGGCGTCACGATCAAAACAGAAGATTTCCTACCAGTGACGGAGATCCAGCAACGTGGAGTCCCTGGAGGTAATGCACCGACACCGACACAACACCGGTGGGGCTTCACATCTGGCGTCACGAACAGGATAAGGACTAGACCTGTTCAGACAGGTGACCATGTGCCTGGGCGGTCCGCTTGAAAAATTGGAAGCGCCGCCATATTGCCACCATGAAAAGCGCGCTGAAAAACAACAGCAGCCCGCGCTGGAAGAAGTTACCGCCCACGAAGAGGTGTGGCTACCCAGAGATCCCCTGCAGAGTTCGGACCTCGCTGATGAAGAAAGCGGAAGCGTCCAGAGACGGCGGAGCAGAAGAGAAGCCAGCAGCTTGCTAGAGAAAATGGAGTCCAGACGCGGATACCCAGAGCCAGGCTCTGCTGCCTGGTGGTGCCGGGAGCTTGCCATCTTCTGCGACCGGCTGGAGGCCGGGATTGTGCGACAGCTTAGGGAAGAACGCACGGAGCTCCTGGAGATGGCTGCGGCGGTGCGGACCTACGAGGAGGGAGCCGCGCGACGCATGTCAGACCGAGCGGCGACGACGCAGACCCCGATGCAGCCACAGATGGGTGAGTCGAATGATGCCCCGGCCAGCACAAGTGCCCCGACCCCTGCTGCCACGCCCGCGGTCCCGGAAGAGGCGCCCGGCGCGGCGCCACCGAACCAGGCCGCAGCCACGCTAGATGCGGCCCGCCAAGCCCAGGCCGCTGCAGCGATGCTCCGCCTGTCCCGCAGGGCTCCGACCACCACGGCAGTGCTCATCCGTGCTGCAGGTGTGACGCTGACCCAGGCTGCCACCCTGCTAAACCCGGTCCGCCAAGACCCCAACGCAGCAGCGACGCTCGTCCGCGCCGCAAGTGATATGCTGAACCAGGCCGCAGCCCCGCCGGGTGCGGCCCGCCAAGCTCCGATCACTGCAGCGATGCCCGGCTCAGCCTGCACGGACCCCATCGAGGCTGCGACGCCAAGTGAGACCGCGGCTGCAGTGTCCAGTCCGGCCCGCCAGGAACCGGCCGCGACAGAAACGCCAATCCAGGCCGCCGCCATACAGGGCGCGGCCCGCCAAGCCCAGGCCGCCGCCATGCCGGGCGCGGCCCGCCAAGACCAGGCCGCCGCCATGCAGGGCGCGGCCCGCCAAGAGATTGCATCACTATTTTCCCCGGCCTGCAAGGCCAGAGCAGACACCGCTCCCCAGTCCACCGAGGTCCCTGCTAGGAAGACCCTGATAGGAGAGGACCCCGAATACTGGAAGCTGAAGGCTGACCTAGAGGCCCAGTTCCCACAAGAGATGGTGGATCGGTACCTGCTCCCTCCGTATACCCCCAAGGAGATTCAGACAACCCCTGCAGCTGCGCCAGAGAGTCCACCGCCCAGACCAGCTGAAGAAAGCCCATCCCCAGCACTGCCACCAAAGGAGTGCAGCGAAGAACTAAGGGGGAGAGGGGGCCAGGAAGCTGAGGAGCTGACTCCGACGCCAACCGCAGCAGACCCCTACCCAGAGCCGGAGATGCTGCCCTATTCCCGCTGGGAGGAGGAAGACTTGACACCGTCAGCAGATGAAGATCAGCCCAAAGACCTCACCTGGAAGCCCACAGGCATGAATCCAGCCCGCAAGACACGGCGCAGCAGAACACAGGTTGCTCCAACACCGCAGTCTCCAGAGCAGAGGGAAGTCACGGTCAGAGACCTGGAGGAGAAAAGGTGCCTAAGAAGGTCCAAAGCCCAGGCTAGAGGACCCCTTTACAGAGGAATAGTAGAAGACTTCAACCTGAAAAGCGGATACGGCTTCATTGTAGTAAAGGGAATAAAAGAGGGCATATTTGTAAATCGAAGAGATGTTCAAGCCCACCTGCCCAGAGGACATTCAGGCAGAAATTTGAAGGTTGGGGACTTAGTACAGTTCACCTTACATCAAGGAGAAAGGGGCTACTATGCCTTAGACGTAGCACCATGTCCAAGACAAGAAAGACAAGAAAGACAAGAAAGACAAGAAAGACAAGATAGAGATAAAGAAACAGATACAGAAAAAGAAACAGACGAAGACCAAGAAAGGAAAGATAAAGATCCTACAGATGCAACAACCACAGACAAAGATCCTACAGATGAAACAACCACGGACGACGACGGAGAGCAAGAAAGTCACAGGTGCCGGTGCCCTACATGCCCACGCCCTGGTGAAACGGAGGAGTAGAGAAAAGTAAAGTAAGAAGTTATCAGTTAAAGTTTTGAAAAAGTTTGTTTTGCAACGTTTAAGAAATGCGCCCACAAAAACTATTGTGAGAAATAAACTTTAAGGCTATGAACTTGCTATAGCCACAAACTCTCGCAGTGTAAATAGTTACACCAGTGGCACCACCACCAGGGCCAGCCTGTTTAGGGGCTTGGCTCGTCTGCAACCAGGGGGGCCCGTCCGTAGAAAAGGGCCTTGGCTCACCTGCGACCAGAGAGCACGCCTGTTTATGGGGCCTTGGCTCACCACCACAAAGAGGGTACCTGGTCAGCACCAACTGTGGAGGCCGCCTCTGCATCCTGCCAGAAGAGGCTGACGGCGCGGATCCACCAGGCCAGGTATACCCTGAAACCACCAGCCCATGAAAGCCGCCTCTACATCCTGCCAGAAGTGGCTGAAGTCGCGGCCAACGGGAGAGGAAGATTGGAGGAAAGGCCTGGGGAAGTAGATGGCCCAGACCTGGTTACCAACAGGACCGGTGACCTGCCTCCTGAGAGGGTTTTGGGTGGGTTAACGGACTTGTGGGTGGAGGGTGGTGATGTCTGATACCTGGTGGTTTTAAAAATGTTTTACATGTTTTAATGTTTTATGCATTTTAAAATGTTGTCTTGCAGCCCGAGGACGTGCTGGTGATAACTAAGGGGGAATGTGGCGCCCCTGACCTGGTCAGGCACCACTGAGTACTGCACCCATGCTGGGGACAGTACAATACAGGTAATCCAGAAGGCTGACAGGGGTGTGGAACACAGGCGCATAGTGATCAGGTCTCACACATGTACCCATGAGAGGACCCCTGGGGATCCCAGGAGGGGGCAAGCCTTCACCTTCACTGGAATAGTGGAGGGGGTAGAGCCTCCATCTCCTCTCAAGGGGTGTGGTAAGAGAATCTGGTTGCTAGGTGGCGTAGGCAAGAACAGGAGAGGAGGAGCAGTGAGTCAGTTAGGGCAGAACTCCATAGGGCTCAGTGAGGAGCAGACCTGTGGGGCTGTTGCTGTCTAACAGCGCCCGCGCAGTGGCTACAGACGGGGGAGAACGGTCAACTAGGAGTGCTGCCTGAAAGCCAGCTTCAGCTAGAGAGTGCACGGAGTGGGAAGTAAGGAGACTGCTAGAGAGCACCAGGCCCAACCGGGCGGCAGATCCCGAAGCGAGGATAGATTCAACTTTCTTCTGCTAAACCTGCCGGTGTGGGGCTCTTAAAGCCCACACCACAACACTACAAAAGCCGCAGCCACGTAACCACAAGTTAGGGCCCATAGGTCATAGGAGGCAAGAGGCTGGAGTGGCCTGGTCCGGGGAACAAGCACACGGCAAACAAGAAGGGGAGAGAGGCTTGGAGCATCTTCCCTGGGTGACCCCCATAGGGACTCAAAGTCGGGGTCACCCCAAACCACCAAGGGCTAAGGAAGGCGAGTCAGTAGTCACCCTCATAAAGTCAGCCTGAAGGATACCTGGTTCCCATCTGGTTCATCTCAGCTACGCCCGGGCTACTCACCCTGCCATCAAATGTGAGTAAAGCCCTTGAAAGACATTCCTGCCTGTGTGGTCATTCTGCGCCTTGTGGTACTACGCACCTACACAGGGCCCTGGGGCTTGCCTCACTCTCAGGAGGCTACTACATCCGACTGCACCCACCATCAGCCCCAGGCGTCCCCTAACCTGCAGTGGCGGTCCCCACTGACCGCAATACTGAGAGTGGCGTCACGATCAAAACAGAAGATTTCCTACCAGTGACGGAGATCCAGCAACGTGGAGTCCCTGGAGGTAATGCACCGACACCGACACAACACCGGTGGGGCTTCACACACCCCCATAGTCCTCCATATATAAAGTAGCCTCCATAGTCCTCCATATATTATAATGTAGCCCCCATAGTCCTATATGTATTACAATGCAGCCCCATAAACCTTCATATTGTATTATGCAACCCCATACTCTTCCATGTACAATGCACCTATATAGTCCATGTATAAGGTGTCCTTCATGTTTATTATGCAGCCCCATAGACCTCCATGTATCATGCAGCCAGCCCCCCCAGGGTCTCCATGTGTCATGCAGCAAGCCCCTTACCAGGCCTCCATGAGTCATGCAGCCAGCCTCACTCCCCGCCCCCCCAAGGACTCCATGTGTCCTGCAACCAGTTCCCCCCCCAAGGACTCCATGTGTCCTGCAACCAGCACCTCCCAGGGCCTCCATGTGTCCTGCAGCCAGGGCCCCCCCCAAGGACTCCATGTGTCCTGCAGCCAGTGCTTCCCCAAGGACTCCATGTGTCCTGCAGCCAGCCTCCCCATGTACTCACTGATTTATAAAAAAAAATTAAAAAAACAAGTACTCACCTCTCCTCCTTCCACTGCAGTTCTGTCCTCACCTCTACTTGTTTCACCGCTGTCCGTCCTCACTTCTGTCATCGTTCCCCCGTGGCTCCAGTCGGCGTCCTCCTGTGCTCTGTGCTCTCACCACACACAGCAGTCGCACAGGAGGGATGTCACCGCGCAGAAACGGGGGAAGACTGATGATGCATAGAGCAGCGCCGGCCACTCTATGCAATATCAAAGCAGAGCGCGGTGAGAGACGGGAGCGCGGTGAGAGACGGGAGCGCGGTGAGAGACGGGAGCGCGGTGAGAGACGGGAGCGCGGTGAGAGACGGGAGCGCGGTGAGAGACGGGAGCGCGGTGAGAGACGGGAGCGCGGTGACGCCACTGCTGACACCAGACAGGGGGGCCCGGTGTCAGCGGCGGCGACCGGGTCATATAGCAGCCGCCGCGTGGTCTGGTGCAGAACAGCGCAGCTCCTCTCACAGAAAGGAGCTGGCTGCTGATCTGCCGGGTGGCCGCGGGCCCCTGACCTCCGAGGCCTGGTCGCAATCGTGACCGCTGCGACTGCGGTAGTTACACCCCTGAGGACAGGTATATATATACAGTTCACAGTTTAGCATAAATTCTGCAGCTTGTCAGTGTACAGTTCAGTAAATGCTGCTGCAGGAAATCCTTATAAAATGAAAAATAAAATACTTTTCTGGCATAAGATGCACCCCAGATTTAGAGGAGGAAAATAGGAAAAAATAAGTTTTAATGTTGAAGAGGGTCCATTTTATAATCCCAGTGCGTCTTAATCCTAATGCTCACCAGGGGGGAGCGATGGTGGTGTAGTGGCTTGGGAAGGTCACAGGAGGGTCGGCGATGCTACAGGCTCGGAGGAGGGGGTGTTGCGGCTCAGGAGGGTCAGCGATGCTGTGGCTCGGGGTGTAGCCATGGGCGCATTTGAATCCCTCGGCTATGGCTTACCAGGGCGGTGGTGGTGGAGCAGGGTCACAGGATGCGCTCAAGGTTGTTGCAGCGGCCGCCATTGATCTGCGGGCGGGCTGTGGAGGTATCACAACACAGGGTGTCATGGCGGCGGGTGGTCTGTGGAGGCAACTCGGCGGCAGGTGCATTGAGCTGACTGCCGGCTCCATTGAATTATCCGCGTTTGACGAGATGGACTTCAAGAAAATGGCCGCGGAGGTGGCGCGTGCGTAGATAGGACTCCACGGCCATTTTCTTAAAGTCCATTGTGTCAATCTGCGCAAGCGCTGCTTCTGTGGCCATTTTCTTGAAGTTCATCGCGTGAACTGTGAGCGATTCAATTGAGCCTGCAGTCAGCTCAATGCACCCGCCACCGAGACACCCTCACAGCCCGGCTGCCCGCAGATCAATGCTGTCCACGCGACACCTCTGAGCGCATCCTATGAGCCCGCTCGATCACCGCCGCCTTCATAAAGCCATATCTGTTTTGTAAGATGCATCCTCATTTTACCGCCAGTTTTCAGGGGAAAAAAGTGCGTCTTAGGGTATGTGCGCACGTTGCTTTTTACCTGCTTTTTACCTGCTTTTTTGCTGCTTTTTCTTCTGCGCTGTTTAATGCAAAAATGGATGTGTTCTTCTATTCAAGCAAAGTCTATGGGAATTTGGGTTTCTTGTTCACACTATGTTGTTCAAAATGCTGCCTTTTTGTGGCAGAACTTTGGTCAAAAACTCAGCTTTTCAAAGAAGCAACATGTCAATTGTTTTTGCCATTTGGGTTTTGCACTGAAAAGCTGAGTTTTTGACCAAAGTTCTGCCACAAAAAGGCAGCATTTTGAACAACATAGTGTGAACAAGAAACCCAAATTCCCATAGACTTTGCTTGAATAGAAGAACACATCCATTTTGGCATTAAACAGCGCAGAAGAAAAAGCAGCAAAAAAGCAGGTAAAAAGCAGGTAAAAAGCAACGTGCGCACATACCCTAACAAAGCGAAAAATATGGTAAATGAGAATCCTGAAGTATTGTGAACACATTCAGGATCTTTTCCTTGCAGATTTGGTTGTAGAAAAAAAACTGCAGCATGTCAATTCTTTCTGTGTTTATGCTGCGTTTTCCCCATTAACAGTAATGAAAAAAACAAACCAAAAATACATATAATGCACCAAATTGTGGCAAAACCCTTTATTTTTGCTGCAGCATTTCTCCTGCCAGTAGATGCAGAAATTTCAGCAAACAAATCTCCATCTTGTGCACATAGCGTTACAGTGTAATAGCACTCAGCAGTGCACAGTCATTTAGCCATACTTAGTGCAAAGGAGCTGGCTGCCTTCAACAAACTGCTCCAAATGCGTCCCCCACTGCTTACACTCATTGTATGGCACTGATTCTGTGGGTTGTGACCCCCACCAACTCATAGATCAGCCTCAGTCCCTTATCCCCCATCCCCCCAGATTCTAGTGTTCCAAGCACTGGCAGCTTGGTGAATCTTTACATGTTATAATAAAGATATAATGCAAAAAGGGCCAGATGCACTTTTCTGCATTATAGTTAAAGTTACTATTAACTAGAGTTGAGCGCGGTTCGTGGTTCGTGGTTCTCCAGTTCGCGGCTCGAGTGATTTTGGGGCATGTTCTAGATCGAACTAGAACTCGAGCTTTTTGCAAAAGCTCGGTAGTTCTAGAAACGTTCGAGAACGGTTCTAGCAGCCAAAAAACAGCTAAATCATAGCTTGGTTTCTGCTGTAATAGTGTAAGTCACTCTGTGAATCAAACTATTATCACATTTCAGTGTATAGTGTGCGTGAACAGCGCCTTCAGATCACTGCTGTTTCTATAATGGCGATCGCCATTTTTTTTTTTTTTTTTCTTGTCTTCCTTCCCTAAGCGCGCGCGTCTTGTGGGGCGGGCCAGCATGTCAGCCAATCCCAGACACACACACAGCTAAGTGGACTTTGAGCCAGAGAAGCAACGGCATGTGTGATAGGATCTGCATGTCACATGTCCCTGCATTATAAAACCGGACATTTTCTTCACGGACGCCATTATCTGCCTTCTGCGTCTTTGGTGTCAGACATCAGTGTCGCAGCTCCGTCTTCCTGAGTCCTATAGCCGATACAGCTGTATGCGCTGCATACACAGCGTTAGACAGCTTAGGGAGAGCACTTTATAGCAGTCCTTTTAAGGGCTCCAACCGGCAGGGTCAGAGAGCCATAGGTGACAGGTCCTGCAAACAGCAACAGCGTCTGTGTAGCCCAGGTCAGGGATTTCCTACCTGCATTTCACCATTAGGAGGGAATAGAAAGGCAGTCTTCCATTCCTCTACCCAGAGCACCACAATCCTGCCACTGTACCCTCTTGTCCTCTGCACACTCCAACTGATAACTAAGCCATTATACTAGCAAACACTCAGTGTACCTAGTGGCATCCTATACGTGGCTATTGGACTTTGCTATAGTCCCACTAGTGCAAAGACATTTGCAGAGCGCGTCTGCCTGCATTGCACACTACAACTCATTCTAACCAAGCCATTATACTAGCAAACACTCAGTGTACCTAGTGGCATCCTATACGTGGCTATTGGACTTTGCTATAGTCCCACTAGTGCAAAGACATTTGCAGAGCGCGTCTGCCTGCATTGCACACTCCAACTCATTAAAACCAAGCCATTATACTAGCAAACACTCAGTGTACCTAGTGGCATCCTATACGTGGCTATTGGACTTTGCTATAGTCCCACTAGTGCAAAGACATTTGCATAGCGCGTCTGCCGGCATTGCACACTCAAACTCATTTTAACTAAGCCATTATACTAGCAAACACTCAGTGTACCTAGTGGCATCCTATACGTGGCTATTGGACTTTGCTATAGTCCCACTAGTGCAAAGACATTTGCATAGCGCGTCTGCCTGCATTGCACACTCAAACTCATTTTAACTAAGCCATTATACTAGCAAACACTCAGTGTACCTAGTGGCATCCTATACGTGGCTATTGGACTTTGCTATAGTCCCACTAGTGCAAAGATATTAGCAGAGCACATCTGCCTGCATTGCACACTCCAACTTTTTTAAACTAAGCAATTTTACTAGCAAACACTCAGTGTACCTAGTGGCATCCTAAACGTGGCTATTGGACTTTGCTATAGTCCCACTAGTGCAAAGACATTTGCAGAGCACGTCTGCCTGCATTGCACACTACAACTCATTGTTACTAAGCCATTATACTAGCAAACACTCAGTGTACCTAGTTGTATCCTAAACGTGGCTATTGTACTTTTGTCTATTCACAGTATTGGAACGATATTTGCAGCACGTCTGCCTGCATTGCACACTCTAACTTTTTTAAACTCAGCCATTTATAGTAGCAAACACTCAGTGTACCTAGTTGTATCCTAAACGTGGCTATTGTACTTTTGTCAATTCACAGTATTGGAACGTTATTTGCAGCACGTCTGCCTGCATTGCACACTCAAACTTTTTTAAACTCAGCCATTTATAGTAGCAAACACTCAGTGTACCTAGTTGTATCCTAAACGTGGCTATTGTACTTTTGTCTATTCACAGTATTGGAACGATATTTGCAGCACGTCTGCCTGCATTGCACACTCTAACTTTTTTAAACTCAGCCATTATACTAGCAAACACTCAGTGTACCTAGTGGCATCCTATACGTGGCTATTGGACTTTGCTATAGTCCCACTAGTGCAAAGACATTAGCAGAGCACATCTGCCTGCATTGCACACTACAACTCATTCTAACCAAGCCATTATACTAGCAAACACTCAGTGTACCTAGTGGCATCCTATACGTGGCTATTGGACTTTGCTATAGTCCCACTAGTGCAAAGACATTTGCAGAGCGCGTCTGCCTGCATTGCACACTCCAACTCATTAAAACCAAGCCATTATACTAGCAAACACTCAGTGTACCTAGTGGCATCCTATACGTGGCTATTGGACTTTGCTATAGTCCCACTAGTGCAAAGACATTTGCATAGCGCGTCTGCCTGCATTGCACACTCAAACTCATTTTAACTAAGCCATTATACTAGCAAACACTCAGTGTACCTAGTGGCATCCTATACGTGGCTATTGGACTTTGCTATAGTCCCACTAGTGCAAAGATATTAGCAGAGCACATCTGCCTGCATTGCACACTCCAACTTTTTTAAACTAAGCAATTTTACTAGCAAACACTCAGTGTACCTAGTGGCATCCTAAACGTGGCTATTGGACTTTGCTATAGTCCCACTAGTGCAAAGACATTTGCAGAGCACGTCTGCCTGCATTGCACACTACAACTCATTGTTACTAAGCCATTATACTAGCAAACACTCAGTGTACCTAGTTGTATCCTAAACGTGGCTATTGTACTTTTGTCTATTCACAGTATTGGAACGATATTTGCAGCACGTCTGCCTGCATTGCACACTCTAACTTTTTTAAACTCAGCCATTTATAGTAGCAAACACTCAGTGTACCTAGTTGTATCCTAAACGTGGCTATTGTACTTTTGTCTATTCACACTACTGCAAATCTATGTGCAGCACCTCTGCATGACAACCTCGTGCTCTGTTTTTAATAAGCTATAATGATAGCACAAAATACTGCCATTTTGTGGCATCATAGAACTGGCTGTTGTATTCCATTAGTGCCCCACTGGTGACAAGCTATTTCTAGCACCTCTACATCACACCCTCATGCACATTTAGCTACGCTAATGTTATAGCAAACTCATGGAATTCATTGCTGCATTTCATAATTCGGAGGGATAGAAAGTCAGGCTTCCTTTAGCTTTTCCTTCTGTTCATAGACAGCATCTCCAAGACAAATTTCCCCTCCACGTCTAAGTGTGGAGAGGCAGCTAGTGCGCATGCGTGTGCCGATGTACCCCAGCTGCAGCATAATTACAGTGTTTCGCCTAGTGAGTATGCTCAGCCTGACTGTGCCATTCCTGACGCTAAGTCTTCATTTCGGGATACAGCGCATGCTCCCACACTAAGTGTGAAAAGCCTCTTTGCACAGGTGCTTGCATTCTGTGCCGGGTCTAAGTCCTGTTTTGTGCCTAGACACCATGCTAAAGCTGATAGTCTTTTTTCAGAGACTGTATTTCATGCTACTGAGCATGCTCAGGCACTTCCTGCATCAGAGACTAGGTCCGGTAATGAACTCTTTGGCCCTGGCCCTGATGTGGGGGTCCCATATAGACCACAGGGCATCAGGTGTCCTCCCAAATGGCTTGCAGAGGCCCACACCTATGACTTGTCACCGCATTATTGATGGTCAGACGATGACTGGTGAGGTGTTTGGGTCATGGCAGCCATGAGGTCATCATTGAAGTTGCGTTTCCAAATAGGACGCTAGTTATGCCACTCATGACGTGTCACTCTGCTTTTGTCTCCAGGAGGTGCATTGTGGTTCACCCTGGTTTGGGGCGGACCCAGGTTATAAAAGGGGCTGGAGCCAACAAGGAGGTGCGCAGTCTTCTATTATGCTCCGAAAGAGCACACCTCCATGTGTTGAACCCATTGCGGCTTTAGGCCAGAGGTAGGCAGGGATAGGGTGGTGGATGCAGGCCACCACCACAGTTGGTAACGCAGAACGGTTAAGACCAGCTCCTGTCCTAACAGTCCTGCTTGTGCAGCCCAGTGGCATTAACAGGCCTGCTGCTGCTGATGCGCCTGCTGTCCACAGGTGTGGCCCCTACGCACACGGTCAGCGTACTCAATGGCCCCTGTGTTGTTAACAGGGAGTTCCTGGGCTGGGTGGGCATGTGGACCCTGTGACGCTAACAGGGCTCACAGTCTCCAGATCCGAATGGCGTCTAACTCGGTTCAGGCTACTATTAGTTTCATAGCCACACAGCTCTGTATCCTCCACCAAACCTTCAAGTTGCCAACCTCTCCTTTTCCAACTGGGAGCACGGTGGACACTGACTGCTGAAGGTGATATATACCTTTCTCTTTCTTTTCTTATTAATTTTTGTTATATAGCGGTCACAGATTATATACCACTTTATCCAAATCTGCCAGTCCCACTGTAACAGATGTTGTTTCTTCAGCAAATGTTACAGTTGTTTAACCACCAAATCCACGGACCAAAATTTTTTTCCCCTTTCCAACACACCTGTTCCCCTTTCCAACAGCATCTGTCCTTTTTCAACTCATTTTGGGATATGACCAAAAGTGCAACTGTGCAGGGACACCGTACTCAACGCCATCTCAGCACAGCAGCCATCCCTCGGTCCCTCCGATGTGGACAAGTAAAAGACCATTTCCTCCTATCCATGACAAAGTGTTGAGATTCACTCTGTGCAGCACTGGTGTTTAGTGGAAAAGTAGATCTAAGATTGCGTACCACATTCTGCAGATACTCCTGTATACGTGCGTCTATTTCTATGGCAGGAATTAGTTCGCCAAATTTTGTCTTGTACCGGGGATCTAACAGTGTGGCAACCCAGTATTCAGGATTACTTCAAATTCATACAATCCGAGGGTCATGTAGGTAGTGCAGCAAGAAGGCGCTCATGTGTCTTGTGCATCCAGGAGGACCAAGTCCTTGGTGTGTTGGTGGCAGAGAGGTGAGAATCGTGCATCCTTCCTCTGCCCTCTACCCACAACCTCGCACAACCGAAATGTGAGCAAGCTCTCACTCATCTGCTGAGTCTTCCATGCCCATCGCCAGTTCGTCCTCCATTTCTTCATGGGCTCCTGCACTTTCATCAACACTTTTTGCTGATACTATGCGCCCTTGTTAATCCCTCTCCCTCACCATGACTGCCGCATAGGTGCCGCTGACCATCTGGACCTCGTAGATCTTGTTATCCCTTCCGCATATGACTCCTCCTGTACTTCCTCCCCTTCCTCTTGTCCCAACACCTGACTCCGAATAATAATTACAGTGTGCTCCATCATGTAGATGACCAGAATTGTCACGCTGAGAATGACATTGCCAGTGCTAAACATCTTCGTCGACATTTCAAAACTGTGTAGCAGGGTGCATAGGTCCTTGATCTGACACCACTCCAGCAGCGTGATCTGCACCACCTCTGGATCAACTTATCCCAGGCTATATGTCTTACCGTATTTCAGCAGGGCTCTGCGGTGCTGCCACACACGCTGCAACATGTGCAGATTCCAATTCCTGCGTGTCGGAACATCGCATTTCCGGCGTTTAACTGCCAGACCCTAAGACTTCCGGAGTGATGAAAGTTGTTGAGCTGCTGTGTGCGCACGATGGAAGTGAGCACATAGCGAGCGTGCCCGCTGCACAAGGCCATGTAGGCCGTGATGGTGTTTTAAAAATTGCTGGAGAATTCGGATCAACACGTGAGCCATAAAAGGCACGTGTGTCACATTGCCCTGAGGATGGCCCGCAGCCAGGTTTGCATCATTGCCGCACACGGCTGTTAAGTCACCAACGGAGTCCGCTCCGTCAATTTGTACTCCGGTCGCCAGGTGACAACGTGTTCCTTTCATGAATAGTGCTGATGATGGGAGAGTAGTCGATGCCAGCGGCGCAGGTGGACGCAGGTTATGCTCACCCACTGGGCTGCATTACCTTGACAGATGCAGAATCTCTGGCTGAATGTAGCTGGTGGGTATCTCACAGATGAAATACCATCATTCAGCTACAACCAATGGGAAGACACCACACCCTTTTTTATGCCCATCCTGTCTGCAGACCACTGCCAGACATAGCTATGAACCTCTGGTTAATTTTACCCCCAGTTCAGTTTTATGATTTTGTGTGCTTGTTACCTGACTACTTTTCCTGCTTGCTGTTTATGTACCTTGTTGGCCGATACGCATTTCACCTCTGCTTGTTTTCTGATTAAGTCCTGGCCGTCCCATTCTGTTCCTGTTCCTCAATTAATGTTTTGACCCTGCCTGACTACTATTCTCTGTAATAGCGGTGTGACTCACATTTCCCATACATTTCAAAGTAAAACTTTGACCGCCTGATGGCATTGAGCTCTGCTGCCAGCATAGTAAGGAGGTGTGTGGTAGTCCTTGTGCGCAGTTGCAAGGAAGGGTGGCCTGACCACACAGGGTTTGCGCAAAGGTAGAGGACCCACACGAGGTTGAAGAGGCAGAAGCAGTGTATTAACTTCTACATACAAAACAAGGATTGAAACAACTCGTGGGGACGGCAAGACTTGTACAGCAGACCCTTCTCCATCTCTCACCATAGTTTGCCAGTGCCCAGTCAGTGACATGTAATGACCCTGTCTATGCTTACTGGTCCAAGTATCTGTGTTGAAATGCACCCTGTCGCACACAGATTTTCTCAAGGAAGTGGTGATGTTGTGTGCGACATGCCGGTGTAGCGCGGGCATGCTTTTCTTGGAGAAGCAGTGGTGATTGGGCATCTGGTACTGGGGCACAGCGACAGACATAAGGTCTGTAAAATCCTGTGTGTCCACTACGCGTAAAGGCAGCATTTCGGTAGCCAACAGCTTACAGAGGGATAGAGTCAACCACTTAGCTTTGTCATGGGTCGCAGTAAGTGGCCTTTTATTTGACCACATCTGAGGGACAGAGATCTGGCTGCTGTCTGTAGACGGTGTTGAGTAGGGTGTCCCTGGAAAAATGCAGGTTTGTGAGAAAAGTGCAGGCGGAGACATGATGTTGGCTTCATCTTGCCTTCAGATCTGTTCATCTTGTATCATTTTTAAAAAACACAGCAAGCAAGGGTTACTCCCAGCGGAGTCTCCCTTTTTTTCCAAAAATTGGGCCCCACACAGACACCTTATCAGTGGCAGCACTTGTGCCCTAGTTGCAAACAGGATGTTTTGATTTGCATCAAGCACATTCCAAATCCACAAGCATTTACTCTCCCCAGGATGACACAGGGGTAGTAAATTCCTTCTGGATCCATGACTTGTTCATTTTGATGAACGTCAGTCTGTCCACATTGTCACTGGACAGACGCGTGCGCTTATCTGTCAGCACACACCCAGCAGCACTGAAGACACGTTCAGAGACAACGCTGGCAGCTGGACACGACAAAATCTTCGAGGCGTAACTGGAGAGCTCTTGACATTTTTCTAGATTTGAAGCACAAAAGGAGCAAGGCTCCATTTGCAAAGTCATTGCATCGATGTTCATTTGGAGATACTCCTGTATCATCCTCTCCATCCGTTGACTATGTGTCAGACTTGTTGTCTCTGGTGGCCTTGCAAAGGAGGGTCTAAAAAAATTATGAAAAGATTCCATAAAATTGCTGTTACCAGCACCAGATACGGTCCTACTGGTACGGGTAGACTGTTGAAGATGACGAGGCCGTCCCATGTTTGTCAAGTTACAACTGGGAGAATCACTCCCTTCACCTGCACGGTTGTTTGGTGGAAAAGCCGAGCTAAGATCGAGTAACAGCTTCTGCTGATACTCCTGCATACGTGCGTCCCTTTCTATGGGTGGAATTATGTCACAAAATTTGGACTTGTCCCGGGGATCTAATAGTGTGGCAAGCCAGTAGTCATCATCACTTCTAATTTTGACAATACGAGGGTCATGTTGGAGGTAGTGCAACAAGAAGGCACTCATGTGTCTTGCGCAGCCATGCGCACCAAGTCCACGCTGTGTTTGTGGCATAGAGGTGCTAACCGTTCTTTCTTCCTCTGTCATCTCCCCCCAACCTCTTTCAACTGAAATTTGACCAAGGTCCCCCTCATCTGCTGAGTCTTCCATGTCCATGGACAGTTCGTCCTCCATATCTTCATGTCCTCCTGCACCTTCCTCAACATCTCACCTGCTACCATGCGCCCTTGTTGATCCCTGTCCCCCATGGTCCCATGCCTGCCGCGTTGGTGATGATGAACGTCTGGACCTTGGTGATGTTGTTGTGTCTTGCGCATATGAATCCTCCTGTAGTTCCTCCCCTTCCTGTTGTCCCACCCCCTGACTACGAATAGTGTTTAGCGTGTGCTCCAGCATGTAAATGACTGTAATCGTCATGCTGATAATGGCATTGTCAGCGCTAAACATATTCGTCGCCATGTCGAAACTGTGCAGAAGGGTGCATAGGTCCTTGATCTGAGATCACTCCATCAGGGTGATCTGCCCCACTTCTGCATCTCGTTGGCCCAGGCTATACATCATGACGTATTGCACCAGGGCTCGCCGGTGCTGCCACAGTCGCTGTAACATGTGGAGAGTTGAATTCCAGCGTGTCGCCACATCGCATTTCAGGCGATGAACCGGCAGGCCGAAAGACTTCTGGAGCGATGCAAGTCGCTCAGGTGCGGCGGTTGAACGGCGGAAGTGAGCACTGCAGACAGTTTCCGTGCCCTGGTCAGAAGGCCATCTAGGCCGGGATAGTGTGTTAAAAATTGCTGGACAACAAGGTTAAACACGTGAGCCATACAAGGCACGTGTGTCACCTTGCCCAGGCGAAGGGCCGCACCCAGGTTTGCAGCATTGTCGCACACGGCCTTACCAGGCTGCAGGTTGAGTGGAGACAACCATTTATCAAAATCAGTCTCCAGAGCTGCCCACAACTCAGTCGCTGTGTGACTCCTATTTCAAAGACATGTCAAGCTAAAGACCGCCTGATGCCGTTGCGCTCTGCTACCAGCATAGTAATGAGGGGTGCGTGATTCCTTCTGCGCAGTGAGAACGCTGGTGGCCTGACCAGGCAGGCTTGGGGCGGAGGTGGAGGACCCAGATGAGGTGGAGGATGCAGAAGCAGTGGCGGAACTTGGACAGACAGAGGATTGACACACAAGTCGTGGGGACGGCAAGACTTGTGCAGCAGACCCTTCACCATCTATCACCATAGTTACCCAGTGGCCAGTCAGCGACATGTAACGTCCCTGTCCATGCTTACTGGTCCAAGTATCGGTGGTGAAATGCACCCGTTCACACACAGAGTTTCTCAAGGAAGCGGTGATGTTGTGTGCGACATGCTGGTGTAGCGCGGGCACACCTTTCTTAGAGAAGTAGTGGCGACTAGGCATCTGGTACTGGGGCACAGCGACAGACATAAGGTCTCTAAAATCCTGTGTGTCCACTAGGCGGAAAGGCAGCATTTCTGTAGTCAACAGCTTACAGAGGGATAGAGTCAACCTCTTCGCTTTGTCATGGGTCGCAGGAAGTGGCCTTTTATTTGACCACATCTGAGGGACAGAGATCTGGCTGCTGTGTGTAGACGGTGTTGAGTCGGGTGTCCCTGGAAAAATGCAGCTTTGTGAGGAAAGTGCAGGCGGAGACATGATGTTGCCTTCATCCAAAGTTGGTGCTATCGATGTCTGAGAGAGCTGTACACACTCACTTGTTTCCCCTTCCAAACCAACTGACGACCTACCAAGCAAACTGCCTGTTGCGGTTACAGTGGTGGAAGTTGTGGGTGGAAAAACAGGTGTGACAGCTGTCCCCACAGTCCTAGAAGATGACGAGCGCGCGGATGCACTGGAAGGGGCAGGCGGTGGATGGTTCGCTCCGCTAGGCCGCATTGCAGCACGGTGAGCTTCCCATCGGGCCATATGATATTTATTCATGTGACGATTCATGGAAGAAGTTGTCAAACTGCTGAGGTTTTGACCTCTACTAAGAGAACCATGACAAATTTTACAGATCACATAATTTGGGCGATCTTTTTCTATGTCAAAAAAGGACCTGGCTAGGCAAGGCTTAGAGGCCATGCGACCTGTTGATCCACCCCGAATAATGCTCAGAGGCAGAGTGGTGGCTGAGGATGCAGTTGTAGACGTGCTACCAGTGCTCCGACTGTGTCCAGGAAGGCGCCAGGTTACTTCGACGTCGGTTGCATCCTCCTCCACCGCCTCTGTTGACCTCCTCGAGTGTCTGACTGTGGGTTGACAGTAGGTGTGATCTAGAACTTAATCATCAATTGTTGTGTTTGCACTCCCCTACCCCTCAGACCGAGTTTCTTCTTGCCCTGACCGAATATTTAAGTTGTCATCCCAATCGGGTATCTGCGTCTCATCTTCATCAGTATGTTCCTCATTGCCTATAACCACAGTTGTTGGAAAGGCAGCATTTTGGTAGCCAACAGTTTGCATATGATGAAAGTCAACCTCCAAGCCATTTCATGCCCTTCTAAAAGCATGTAAAACACAGCGAGGGGACTCCAACCACAGTCTCCCTCGTTGCCACTAACTGGGCCACACACACCCCACTTGACTGGCATCGGTTGAGCCCCCTTTTGAAAAAGAAAAAGATGCTTTGCATGAAGCACTCTCAAAAATACGCGTGCCTTTCCCGTCCCCTGGCTGACCCAGGGGAAGAAAAGTCCTCTGAGAGCCATGACTTGTTCATCTTGGTTCTTTTAGAGACACAGCGAGGGGACTCCAACCACAGTCTCCCTCGTTGCCACTAACTGGGCCACACACACCCCACTTGACTGGCATCGGTTGAGCCCCCTTTTGAAAAAGAAAAAGATGCTTTGCATGAAGCACTCTCAAAAATACGCGTGCCTTTCCCGTCCCCTGGCTGACCCAGGGGAAGAAAAGTCCTCTGAGAGCCATGACTTGTTCATCTTGGTTCTTTTAGAGACACAGCGAGGGGACTCCAACCACAGTCTCCCTCGTTGCCACTAACTGGGCCACACACACCCCACTTGACTGGCATCGGTTGAGCCCCCTTTTGAAAAAGAAAAAGATGCTTTGCATGAAGCACTCTCAAAAATACGCGTGCCTTTCCCGTCCCCTGGCTGACCCAGGGGAAGAAAAGTCCTCTGAGAGCCATGACTTGTTCATCTTGGTTCTTTTAGAGACACAGCGAGGGGACTCCAACCACAGTCTCCTTCGTTGACACTAACTGGGCCACACACACCCCACTTGACTGGCATCGGTTGACCCCCCCTTTTGACAAAGAAAAAGATGCTTTGCATGAAGCACTCTCAAAAATACGCGTGCCTTTCCCGTCCCCTGGCTGACCCAGGGGAAGAAAAGTCCTCTGAGAGCCATGACTTGTTCATCTTGGTTCTTTTAGAGACACAGCGAGGGGACTCCAACCACAGTCTCCCTCGTTGCCACTAACTGGGCCACACACACCCCACTTGACTGGCATCGGTTGACCCCCCCTTTTGACAAAGAAAAAGATGCTTTGCATGAAGCACTCTCAAAAATACGCGTGCCTTTCCCGTCCCCTGGCTGACCCAGGGGAAGAAAAGTCCTCTGAGAGCCATGACTTGTTCATCTTGGTTCTTTTAGAGACACAGCGAGGGGACTCCAACCACAGTCTCCCTCGTTGCCACTAACTGGGCCACACACACCCCACTTGACTGGCATCGGTTGACCCCCCCTTTTGACAAAGAAAAAGATGCTTTGCATGAAGCACTCTCAAAAATACGCGTGCCTTTCCCGTCCCCTGGCTGACCCAGGGGAAGAAAAGTCCTCTGAGAGCCATGACTTGTTCATCTTGGTTCTTTTAGAGACACAGCGAGGGGACTCCAACCACAGTCTCCCTCGTTGCCACTAACTGGGCCACACACACCCCACTTGACTGGCATCGGTTGAGCCCCCTTTTGAAAAAGAAAAAGATGCTTTGCATGAAGCACTCTCAAAAATACGCGTGCCTTTCCCGTCCCCTGGCTGACCCAGGGGAAGAAAAGTCCTCTGAGAGCCATGACTTGTTCATCTTGGTTCTTTTAGAGACACAGCGAGGGGACTCCAACCACAGTCTCCCTCGTTGCCACTAACTGGGCCACACACACCCCACTTGACTGGCATCGGTTGAGCCCCCCTTTTGACAAAGAAAAAGATGCTTTGCATGAAGCACTCTCAAAAATACGCGTGCCTTTCGCCTCCCCTGGCTGACCCAGGGGAAGAAAAGTCCTCTGAGAGCCAGGTCCACATTGTCAGTGGACAGACACGTGTGCTTATCTGCCAGCAGACCCCCAGCAGCACTGAAGACAGGTTCCGAGAGAACGCTGGCTGCAGGACACGACAAGATCCTCAAGGCGTACGTGGCGAGCTCAGGCAATTTATCCAGATTGGAAGCCTAAAATGAGCAGGGCTCAAGTTGCACAATAATGGAATCGATGTTTCTTTGCATATACTCATATATCTGTGTGTCTCCCTCTTTTTCCTTGTCCAGCTGTTTTGTTTTCACATGAGTATATGTCCTTGTCACTTTCCCATGTGTTTGTGTTATGTTGTGAGTTGTTTGTCACCTTTTGGACACCTTTCAGGGTGTTTTCTAGGTGTTTTACTGTGTTTGTGATTGCCTGCCATTGTTTCCTATGGGCTCGAGTTCGGTTCGTCGAACGTTCGACGAGCCGAACTCGAGCCAGACCCCCCGTTCGGCGAACCGCCTCGAGCCGAACCGGGACCGGTTCGCTCATCTCTACTATTAACCCTGCCCAGCACATGGCTGCCCATTACTACAGAGCTAATGGGAGAGGGAGGCAGCAGAAGCTGAGCATCACAAACAAGTCACAAACTTTGTAAGGCTAGGTTCACACACTGCGTTTTTTTGACGCTGCGTTTTTGTGCGTTTTTTGCGGCAAAAAACGCACCCGTGTCAAAAAAACGCGGCAAAAAACGCGCGCGTTTTGCCGTGATTTGGTGCGGTTTTTGCTGCGTTTTGCGATACCGTGACAGAATCTGGGAGCGGACATGGCACCAGGAGTCTGCAGACAGGTGAGTATAACTTTTTTTTTTTTCTACTGTTCACTTTTGATTGCCGCTTCCATCTCCCGCCCAGACATGGCGCCGCACGGCAGCAGACATGCACAGGACGGGAGGTGGACGCGGCGGTGACGGTACCGGGAGGATTCACGCTTCTGTGTTTACTGACAGAAGGAATCCTCTTCCTGTACACGTCACTTTACTACCCACCTCCTGCGTTTATAGCTGCGTTTTTGGTCTTAGAAACGCACCAAAACGCAGCTATATTTGCAATTTGCGTTTCTCATTGCGTCTTTCAACATCCCATTGCACTCAATGGATGAAAAGCGCAGTGAAAAACGCGGGAATAGTTGACATGCTGCGTTTTTGTGGCACCACAAAAACGCAGCTGAAAAAAAACAGATGTGTGCGGACAGCAAAAATGAAAACTCATAGACTTTGCTGGGGAAGCAAAGTCCTGCAGTTTTGAGGCCAAAAACGCACCCGAAAAACGCGCAAAAACGCCGCGAAAAACGCACTGTGCACACATAGCCTAACTGTGTCGGCCACTGTCTGCAGCCTCCAGTCCTGACCTGAATCTTCATTTCCTGCGACTGCCGACATGCATCCACAGTCACAAACAGCAGCCAGTCACTGTCTCCATACCCTGGCTGTAAAAGAGTAGATGACGCGGCAGGCAGTCAGCCCGAGGTCACAGGTAAAGAGGCTGGAGGGGGCGGAGCCGGCCACTTGTAAAAGAGCTCGTATAGTATAGTTACAAGTAAGTTAAGTAATGCAGCTCTCGCTCCCTGACACGATCAGCTGTTTATCTTCAGGGCGGGCCCCTAACCTCCCGGGCCCGGTCGCAGTGGCAAACCTGAGGTTTGGTGTTTGTGCTAAACACAAACTCTAAAAAGTTCGAGTTCAGAGATCAGGTACTTTACGTATGCAAACCACTCGCGTGAGCATCACTGTGCTCCGGTACACTTGGTGCTCAGCAAAGTGCAGTGTTTGATTGTCTTGCACTTCGAGTAACAAGAGCGTGATTGGATGTAGGGTGTACAAAAAATAAAAATGGAAACACCCTGCCCACCCGCCCCTGGAACTGCCCAATAAGTGACTTCCGTTGGGGTTCAGGTCAAGTCCAGGTTCCAAACCAAACTTTATCTAAAGTCCGGCTGAACCTTCCAAACCGAACTTCCGCATGTTCTCTCATCTCTATATATAAGGAAACGATCCATGATGGTCCCTCTAATCACCAGGGGGTTTGGCGACCGACTCTGCTCTCCCTGAAATTGTAAGGTACTTTTCGAATGGAGTGTGTCATCTCTTTAAAAAACTTAACCCATTGGCAAGGCAAAAGTGCTTTCTCCTCTCTGTGGTGGCATGGAAGTGACACGCCTACAGGGTCTGGGGTTACCCGTCACCCGGCCGCGGGTTTTTTCCTGGGCCGCCGCGGTGGCCTTTCCTGGTTTCGTGAACCCGGCGTTGTCAATAAAGATGGGGATGGGAACGATGGGAGTAGTTGTTCGTGACACCACCTGTGGTGTGTGGCCAGTATTAACCGCCGCTGGGGGAAGTCTCTCTCTTTGCTGGGGCAGATAGTAATGCAGTTCGGGTGTTGCAGCTCTCCATAGGTAGAGTTAGGCCCCAGGGAGGAAGTTAGGAGTGGTAGTAGTCACCTATGGCGAAGGGGCGTGATTTTGGAAGTGCCAGCAGTAACGGGACGACACAGAGGCTGCAGTTCAAGGTCTTTACTCACTGGAAGCACACTGCCGTTGGAGCACCGAGGTACGCTGAGATGGGCTTTAGCCGATCCCGGATACTTTGGAGGTCAAGGCCGGTGTTTCCTTCTGTGTGTCTCCTTTCATCGGTTTCCCTCCACCCCCAGGTCCTGGGCCATGGAACGGGTCACGGGTGCCTTCTGCACTCCCCGCGAACCCTGGAATCCCCCTTCTTTCTTTAGAACCCAGGTTGAGCCTCCAGCTCCAGACCACGTGTCCTGAACTGTCCGTGTCTCTGCTAATTTCCTCCTGAGTGCGACCTGGCGCTTGCTGCACCCGGAACCGAATGGCTACTGTGTGTGATGGCTCCTACCTCTTTTGTTGCCCCACCTCCCAGGTTCCTGAACTAATGGGCAAGAGGTCCCATACCTCATGATGGCCTCATGATGGCCTCAGTACGTACCCTAGCCCAGTCCCAGTGTAAGGGCTCCGTGTTATGTGTTGGTTGATTGTGTTCTTGGTGGTTTATTAGCGACGACCTCCTCTGTATCCAAGATGAATACCGCACCTTGGGTAAGGTGCAGTACCCTGTGGTGCCTGAAGCCGCAGGGGCGCCACACAAGCACAGACACTACACAGTTAATTTTAAGAGTGGCAACTTTACTTCGTCTTATATGGCACAGACTAAAGATTTCAGGAACAATGTATTCACAAAAATTGAAAAATCAAAAACCGATTAAGTCAGCTCACCCATCTATGGAACTGTGCAGTGGATCTTGGATGACGGATTACCCCTTGGATCTTGGATGCTGGATTACCCCTTTTTTTTACAATTTATTCACAGTTCAGCTGTCCATACAGGCCCTTCTTTACATCACGAACAGGGGTGTAATGATCTTGGTTGCAAAGAGTGTGACTGTGACGAGGCCTGTGCAGTCAGTTGTCCCTATGACGCCAGTGCCATTTTCAGCAGAATGTGTGTCCGTTACCCATGTGCTCTGGCTATGGAGGATGAAGAGGAGACTTCATAGTGAGGACAGATTAGAGAAATTAATTTTTTATTATATATCAGAGAAGAGGACAGTGGACAATATTTCAAGATGGGGACGGGATGGGGGAATTTGTTACTGGATCGGTTCCAGGATGGAGAACATTATTATAGGATGGGGGTTATTATTACAGGCATAGAGCCATGATTGGGGACATTAGTACAGCATGGACCTAGGATGAAAGACATCATTAAAGAATAGGAGAGATTAGTACATGATAGGGGACAGACATTGTTACAGGGCATCCAAATTTCTTTGTCCAGCTCACCTGCTTCTCACCGGAGACCGCTTATCCAGGACCGTGCACGGAAAGGAAGGTAACAGAACTCATTTCATGATCAGAAAAATATTCCAGCAAGCAAGTCCACGGAAAAAATCTTCATTTAAAACTTCATTTTTTATTTATAAATCCTTATAAAAAACAGTCCATGTTAAATCACAACTGCCCCACTTGAGGACGCGTTTCGAACGACCATGTTCTTAATCCGTCTCTAATTCTTTTGAGAAAAAAATGGACTCATTAAAAAGGGGCTGAAACCCCAACATGAACGTCATTAACCAGTGAAAATTTAGAAAGGTGCAGCAAAAAAGTTCTCCTATTAACCCTGCATGTCCAATGCCCTAGAGAAGACTAGCAACAGTCTTCTATAGCGCTAATTCATGTATGTCCAACATTTAATTTATTCTATTATTTTTTATTTTATTTTATTTCCTTATTATTTTATCATTCTATCATTCTATCATTTTATCTCCTAATACAAGAAAATCAGAAGAAAAATCAGAGGAAAAATCCCCTTCTAATAAAATTTACTTTTCTAAGAATTTTTTTCCTTATAAATTTTTAATGAAGTCCCCCTTTTTTCTCAATAAGAAAAAGGACCCAGGAACCAATCCACACCATATTTCTGTCCACTCCTATATCCACTGTGATATGAAAAAACTACAGAAACATCACTCACTTAGAGAAGAAAATGATAGAATGATAGAATGATAGAATGATAAAATAATAAGGAAATAAAATAAAATAAAAAATAAAAAATAATAGAATAAATTAAATGTTGGACATACATGAATTAGCGCTATAGAAGACTGTTGCTAGTCTTCTCTAGGACATTGGACATGCAGGGTTAATAGGAGAACTTTTTTGCTGCACCTTTCTAAATTTTCACTGGTTAATGACGTTCATGTTGGGGTTTCAGCCCCTTTTTAATGAGTCCATTTTTTTCTCAAAAGAATTAGAGACGGATTAAGAACATGGTCGTTCGAAACGCGTCCTCAAGTGGGGCAGTTGTGATTTAACATGGACTGTTTTTTTATGAGGATTTATAAATAAAAAATGAAGTTTTAAATGAAGATTGTTACAGGGCATGTACATCTAACCAACATGCTGGTGGGAGCCAAGTTCCAAATTTTGCATCGGGGTCCATAGAACTCAAGTTACCGCACTGGCCACATGGCTCATGGCTGTCTTTAGATGGCTTATCCTCTTTGTCATTGGTTTGTTTTTCTCTCTCAAATCAGACACTAATCTCAATAGTAGCACAATCTTCACTGGCAGTGTGGTAACTCCTGTGTCTTTTACGGCTCGCCTGGTGGATGCACTCGTCAGTTTACTTTGTACTGAATAGCCTGAGACTTATAGGATACAGCTTACAGATTTATGGCCTGCTGGATGTGCCCCCTGCAACTGACCCTGGGTGGTGGAAAGCTGGTCATTAGGAAACCTGTGCCAAATCTTCAGGGCATACTCACAAGTCTGCATCCAGTTATACTTTAAGCAAACAGCATCACTCTACAATCCGGGTAAGCTACGGCACGGCATTCCCTCACTTTTACCACCAGCTCACCACCGACGCTGGCATGTGAGCATAAATTTATGACACATGAGTACATCTAAATAACAGCCCATTATTGCAATTTATACTGTATATACCTATTTGAATCCTATCAATTGGTTACATAAATAATTAAAATAGTAAAGTGCACATGACCGTTATGGTGGAGCGGCTTCAGGGGTAAATTTTTGTAAAACGGTGAATACTCACATTTTTTTAATTCCTATGCTGAGATGAATAATAATTGTTCCATATTATGCATTAAAATCACAAAAAAAATCACAACTCTTAGTTTTAAAGGGAACCTGTCACCAGATTTGGCGACTATAAGTTTGACGCCCTGACAAAATCAGGGTGTCACAGATGACTGCATCCATCTTCCAGGTGCAGGATTCCCTCCTCCTTGGCCCTCCAACACAACCCCACATACAGGTACAAACACAAGCCCCAAAACCCTAGTCACCTCCCCAGTACAATAGGGACACACTAGTGGGCAGGCAGATGGTGACGCCCACCTAGGGTTCCTGAGGTGTCAAGGGGAGGGAACACAGAGACAAGACAGTTAGTCTAGTGCTGACAGTGGAAGTGAGAGGAGTGAAGTGGTAGTCGCGGGTTGTAGCTCCCGGACTACCGGACTACCTGAGCTGACAAGGTGGCAGACGGCAGAGCAGGGCCACAGGCGACAGAGATCCGGTCGCGGTCGACCTTAAGTGCACCGGGGCAGGGTTGTAGCCCGCTGGTGCCGACAGCCGGAATCCGGTCCGGAGGCCGTGCACTGTCTGGGTACCTGGACCCCAGGGCGAGGACAGCTGCAAACACCTTGTCAATTAGCCAGCAGGGGACAAGATTCCAAGTCTTGTCCCACCAGAAGCCCAGATAGAGCGAGACAGAAGCCCAACGCGGGGATAGGGCGTCTGCAAGTGCCTGCAAAAATCCCAAGGGTCAGATCTCGCGGGTCACAGCTCCCACAGCAAAGACACCGGGATTGGACTTTTCCTGTTTCACGTGGACTAGTCAACATACTAGACACCAAACTAGTGCAGGAGGAAGGGCCCCTGCCCTGTTCTATTTACCGGTGTGCGGGACCCGAGCACACTCCTCCGGAGGCTCCAGGTATCCGGCACTTGGTTTACTATCTGGACTCTGTGTGATTTATTCAAAAACAGTGAGTACACTGGTATCATCCGGTCCAGCCCTGCAGACTGTGTCTCAGCACTCCACCTACACCTGGGCCTCGGGACAACACCTCCCCTACCCGTGGAGGGGATACCATCCTGCTGCCCCGCTCCTTCAGCCCCGGGCACCCCATACCAAGGCAGCGGCGGTGTCACCAACATTCACCGCAACCCATGGGTGGCGTCACTGACAAACACTCCCCTGTAAATAACCCCTTTATTAAGTTGTGGGCGACGGGCTGCTGCACGAGCCCCGGACCGGCTGCCACTTGAGCCACAGCCACGATCCCGGATCCGAGCGTCTCGAGTAGCCCCCCTGCCGTGGTCTGCGTTCCCGCCTGCGACATAAGCTGTGGCCACCACTAATGAGCTCCTATATACAGCATTCCAGAATACTGTAGATAACAGCCCAGGCTGTTCTGTAGAACGTAAAAAACACTTTTATAATACTCACCTAAGGGGCGGTCCGGTCCGATGGGTGTCTCTGCTCTACGGTTCGGCTCCTCCTCTCTGTGGTGATCGCCATCTTCCTTATTCTGAGGCCCGTGTGCATGATGCATCCTATGTCATGCACACTAGCCAGCATTGAGGTCCTGCACAGGCACACTTTGATCTGTTCTGCTCTTGGCATATCAAAGTATTGTAGTGCACATCCGTGAGCGGTCTTTAACCTTTCCTCGTGCCTGTGCTCTACAGTACTTTGATCTGTACTCAGCAGGCCAGAACAAAGTGTGCCTGCGCCGGACCGCAGTGTCGGCTTGTGCGGATGATGTAGATGCGTCATTCACACTGGACTGGGCTTGAAAGAGGACAAAGATTGCAGCAGAGAGGAGGGTCCGGCCCGTAGAGAGGAGGCACCGGACTGGAGAGGGGAGACGTCGGACCGAAGAGAGGAGGTGCCGGACCAGAGAGAGTAGGCGCTGGACCGCAGAGCAGTGACACCCATCGGACTAGACCGTCCCCTAGGTGAGTATTATAAAAGTGTTTTTTATGTTTTACAGCGTGGCCTGGGCTCTTATATACAGTATTCTGGAATGATCAGCGGTGGTGGCCGCAGCTTATAATCCCCAAATCTGGTGACAGGTTCCCTTTAATATCTTTAGCTAGTAGTAATCTTGCCAGTTTTTCTAGGAAGCTCCCAGAAAAAGAAGGAACCTGCCTGACTCCTGCGACACCAAATATCTCAGGTATCTCAAAGCATCCGAAAAGTAGCACTTTTAGAAGGCCTTTATACATTTAATATATAAAGATGGTAGGGTGTGGGATTTCAGAAAGTAATAAGAGTTTTAACCTTAGCACTATGACCCCTGTGCAAATCTGGAGGAGACACCGCTTGTTATTGACGATCATTTCCAAAATGTACGATGCAGAGGTGATAACACTTTCACGGCATCCTCTACCAACCTCTACCGGATGAGAACTGGATTCAGCAGTGCACATCAATCCATTACTTTAGGGGATTGCTTGTTATGTAATTCCCTATTGTATTCATTAATGTGGGAGAGAATATTCCTTGCAGGCTTCACATTCCACTATTTTTTCAGATCAATAATTTACTTTGATACCATCTCTTGTTAGGATGACATCCAAAATGTTCCAAGCACTCTTATTTTATTGGATAAAACAATTTAATAATGAAATCTGCAATCTGATCAACCGCTAAACACTCGCTCCATTGTGGAACGTTAACATCATTTTGCAAGTAGCAGATAACGCCCTGGAGTAAATCTAAATTATCTATGTCGCTTCAATGAAATCAGGCTCATCTGATGGCAATTGTAATGACTAGCCAAAGTCACAAAAATTACTTTACCCAAACTTACACTCGCAGCTTTAACAAAATTCTAATGTAAAATTTATACTGCTGACCACTAGATGTCTCCTGTGTGTATGATGCTTTGACCACTGCCTGTGTAAAGTGTAAAGGCAGTGTTACAGGCTACGATTTATCTGACGATATGTCGTCGGGGTCACGTTTTCTGTGACGCACATCCGGCATCGTTAGCGACGTCGTTGCGTGTGACGCCTACGTGCTACTCCGAACGATCGCAAATAGGTTGAAAATCGTTGATCGTTGACACGTTGTTCAGTTTCAAAATATTGTTCGTCGTTTGGATCGCAGCAGACATATTGGTACGTTTGATACCCTGCCAACGACGAACAACATCCACATGACTGCCTTGGTCAAACAATATATTGCTGATTCCAGTTGCGTCGTTTGTGAGATCGTTACGTGTGACTGCAAATAAACAACCTATGTGCGATCTCGGCAAATCGTGACAACGATCTGGGCGTGTCACATCGCTACTGAGATAGTCAGATAAATCGTAGCGTGTAATGGGGCCTTAAGGCTATATCTGCACGAAGCATCTTTATGGTGACCACAAAACTGCACCCTGTGGTCACAAAAATGCATCCAAAAACATATGCATTTACCATGGATCTTTAAAGCATTTTTTTTTTTTCATTCAATGGGTGAAAAATATAGTGATGGGCGGACCGGACTGTAAAGTCCGACTCCCGCATTCCGGGCCTGAAATTCTCAGGGAATCAGGATCTGGCACTTGGGAAATACAAAGAAAGTAAACGCAAAGAAAAAAATTATAAAGTGAGTGCGCTATACTGACGCTCCCACAGGCTCTCAATCAGTTCCAAAGCCTCTCATTACCTTCATTGAATATGCACTGCTTCCCCCGCCCACCAGAGTCTGTTATTGGTTGCAGTCAGATACGCCCCCACGCTGAGTGACAGTGTGTCTGATGCTTCCAATCACAAACCCGGTCTGCAGGTCACTATTGTACAGTAAAAACAAATTTTAAAAAAATTGACCTCCGACCAAACTATGATACTTAGTACAGATAAAGTATATGGCTACAGGATGCAGCCCCCAGCTGTGTGCTTATCTTGGCTGTGTATCAAAATAGGAGGAACCATAGGCAGCTTTATTTATTATTATTATTTAAATAAATAATTAAAAAAAAAACAGCATGCTGTCCCCCCAATTTTGATACCCAGCCAAGATAAAGCCAAACAGCTGGGGGCTGGTATTCTCAGGCTGAGGAGACCCATGCTTATTGGGCTTCCCCCAGCCTAAAATTTGAGTTAATGTCATATCACAGCTGCCACTAAGCCCAAGATTAGTAAAGGGGGTTGTCTATGAGACCCCTCAATTACTAATCTGTAAAAGAAAAGAAATAAACACAAACAAAATCCTTTATTTGAAATAAAATACAAAAAAACACCCTTTTTCACCACTTTATTAACTCTGAAACATTCCTGTAGGTCCGACGTAATCCACACAAGGTCCCATGATGATTCCAGTTCTGCTACATGTAAAGTCACAGCACGCGATCATGGCATATGACTGCCCGCTGTGGACTTCACATAGAGACTGAGCCGTCATCAGCGGTGACATCACTCAGATTAACTGCGTCCACAGCTAGAGGTTCCCACGGTCCTCCACCTGTGACCGGAGGTAACATGACCTCAGGTGACTTCAGTGGCCTCACCTGAGTTCATTGAGGTTCCCTGTAGTTAGGTTACCTGCGGTCACAGGTGGAGGGCTGTGGGAACCTTCAATTGAGGCCGTGCCTATCCTAAGTGATGTCACTGCTGATCGTACGGCTCACTCAGTCTCTGCGTGAACCTCACAGCAGGTGATCATGTTCTATGGCCAATCGGTGTGAATTCAGATCTAGCAGAGTTGGAGTTGTCGTAGTACCTCATATGACTTACGTTGAACGTGGGTTTTGGGGGGTTAATAAAGGGGTGAAAGAGGGTATTATTTTGTATTTTATTTCAAATAAAGGACATTTCGGTTATTTGTATTTATTTCATTTCACTTACAGGTTAACCATAGAACATGACTGCCCGCTGTGAGATTCAGGCAGAGACTGAGCCATGATCAGAAGTGACACATTCAGGTTAGGCGTGGCCACAGCTGGAAACCTCCACTTGTGACTGTAAATCACCTGAGTGATGTCACCACTAATCGTGTGACTCACTTCAGTCTCTGCCTGGAGCTCACAGTGAGCAGTCATGTTCTATGGCGCTCGCTGTGAGCTTCAGATGTAGCATTGCTGAAAGTGTTGTGGGACGTCGTGTGGATTATGTTAGAAATGCAGGGGTTAATAAAGTGGTGAAAGATGGTGTTTTTTTGTCCTTTATTTCAAAATAAGGATTTTTTTAGTGTTTGTTTTTATTTACGTTCACTTACAGATTAGTGATGGGAGGGTCTCATAGACGCCTCCCATTACTAATCTAGGGCTTAGTGCAGCTATGGGCTGCCATTAACTTCTTATTACCCAAACTGCCACTGCACCAGGGCAATGTGAAGAGCCGGGTCTAGCACCAGAATTGGCGCATCTAATGGATGTGCCACTTCTGGGTCGGCTGCGGGGTGCTATTGTTAGGCTGGAAAGAGTCAAATAATTATGGTTCTTCCCTCACTAATAATATCAGCCCCCAGTTGTCATGCGTTTTTTGGGCCACAAGCTGCGTTTTTGTGACCACAGGATAAAATGCTGCAGTCAGAAAAAGATGCAACGTGCGCATATAGCCTTACTGCGTTCTTGCAGCATTTTTCTTGCATATTTTTTTCATTGGTTTTATGCAAAACCATGCTAATAAAACGATGCTTTTACAGTCCAGCAAAACCTATGAGATTCCAGAAATCTCAAGTGCACATACACACACAGACACTTGCTTTTTTTCCTGACTGATATGGCAACCTGCTTGTTTTTTGCTGTTTTTGAAAGAAGCAACATGTCAATTCTTTCAGTGATATTGTCACATTTTTGCAGCTTTTTTCATCCATACAAAAGGAATGAGGAAGTGCAAAAACGCTGCGAAAATGTAGCAAAAAATGGCAGAAAAACCACGCTAAAACTGCAAGTTTGCTACAGTTTTACTGCAGAAATAAACGCAGCAAAAAGTACCCTGTATGAATATAGCCTAAGGCTACATGCGCATGCTGCAGTTTTGTTGTCACAACAAAACTGCACCAAAACTGCACCTTGTTCCAGAAATGTAAAAAAAACACTTGTAATGATGCTGCGTTTTTGGTGCAATTTTGTTACGTTTTTGGTGCGTTTTTAGTGCATTTTTCACACATTTTTAACCATGCGTTTTTTCAGTAGAAGCAAACCAAAAACGCAAGAGGATAGAACATGCTGCAGTTTTTTGTCAGAAGTGTGTGACAAATAAATTGCAGACAAAAAAAACTGCAACATGCGCACAGGAAATCTGAATTCTTAGGCTATGTGCACACTTTGCGTCGAGGTAGTTGCAGTTCTAATCGCATCCTCTGGCAGAAATGTTTTTTGCCAAAGTTGGTTTTGACCACAAAAACGGTTTAAATACACTTGCGTTTTTACCGCGTTTTAGCCGCGTTTTTAGCGCTTTTTACATGCTTTTCCATTGCATAAAGACAGATGCGTTTTGAACATAAAGACACTGCTAAATAAAGTTGAAACAGTCAAACACTATGAAAAAAACCCTGAAAAAATTATAACAAATATCATATTTAAAATTATGCACAAAATAGATAATTTAATTGAAATTATAATTAGAATGATATATTATATATTATATATATATATATATATATATATATATATATATATATATATATATATATATATATATATATATATATATAATATAATTATATATTGTATTATTTGTATTATATTTATGCATAAAATAAAGTTAAATTATGGTTTTTCATTAATTTAATTGTTGGACTATGTGTGTGTGTAAGGGGACATATCATTATTATAAAGGCATAAACATATCCTTTTATTTTGTCAAAAACGCATGTTTTCTGCATCAAAAAAGGATGTAAAATGCTGTTATTTTGATTCAGGCTGCATTTTGAAATTTCTCATTGACTCTAATGTTAGCAAAACGCAGCCAAAATGGCAAAAACAATTGATATGTTGCTTCTTGGAACGCTGAGTTTTTGCCCAAAAATATGCAAATTAAAAGCAGTGTTTTAAACAGCAAAGTGTGCACAAGAAATCCCTAATTCCCATTGACTTTGCTGGAAAATCAAAACGCAAGCATTTTGGCTTGAAAACGCTGCGGAAACGCAGGTAAAAACGCAAAGTGCGCACATAGCCTTATAAACATTGCTGGGAAGTCAAAAGTCAGAACTTGCTGAAAACAAAACTGCACTAAAAAGAGCGACAAAATGTGTTTACTGTTTACACTGAGTTGTTTGTTTTTTTTCTGCTAAAGGCGGCTTTACACGCTACGACATCACTAATGCGAACTCGTTGGGGTCACGGAATTGGGGACGCACATCCGGCAGCATTAGCGATGCCGTTGCGTGTGACACCAATGAGCGATTTTGCATCGTTGCAAAAACGTGCAAAATCGCTCATCGGTGACATGGGGGTCCATTCTCAAAAATCGTTACTGCAGCAGTAACGAGGTTGTTCCTCGTTCCTGCGGCAGCACACATCGCTCAGTGTGACACCGCAGGAACGAGGAAGCTCTCCTTACCTGCCTCCCGGACGCTATGCGGAAGGAAGGAGGTGGGCGGGATGTTACGTCCCGCTCAGCTCCGCCCCTCCGCTGCTATTGGGCGGCCGCTCAGTGACGTCGCTGTGACGCCGCACGGACCACCCCCTTAGAAAGGAGGCGGTTCGCCGGTCACAGCGACGTCGCCGGGCAGGTAAGTATGTGTGACGGGTCTGGGCGATGTTGTGCGGCACGGGCAGCGATTTGCCCATGTCGCACAACAGATGGGGGCGGGTACCCACATTAGCGATTTCGGGACCGATATCACAGTGTGTAAAGCCCGCTTTAATTTCTTAAGCAGAAACTCTCCAAAAACCACATGGCATTGAAAACCCACTTTTTATGGGAAAGTTTCTGTTTCAAAAACTTAACAAAAAAAGCTCAGTGTGAACACACCCAAAGTGTCTATATGACAGCAATAGCCAGCATGTTGGGAGTTCAAAAACAAAGGGCAAAGGGAAAGCTGGACACGCCCAAGAGTGTGAGTCAACGTACCTCCATTGTCCTCTTCTTCGCATTCTGGGAGTTGTAGCCATTCACAGCTGGAAAGCCATCATTTGCAGACTTCTCGCTGTATCAACAAATGGTTATGGCGGTAGGAATGTTCCTGATCTGACGCTATTATGAACAGAATATTTTTAAAGCAGCCTGTGCCATTTTGTAGCCTAATAGAAGCATTTTCCACCTGTCTTAATAGATTTACGTACTCCGTATAGTAAGACCCTAGTTGTTTGGCGATACACTATCCATGGGGAACTCAACTGATGCGATGTAGAAAGCGTCCGCTCATGTGGAAAGTCTTCAGGAATCTATTTTCTACTTTGTAATTCATATAAGGAATATGTGTCCGGTATGTAATTGTAGGAGTGATGGCTCGCTGCTGGATCTTCGGAGATTTACATACAAGTCATTGTTTGGTTCATAAGGCGCAAGCTTCTAATAATCAAACATTGTGAGGGCGCGAGACGAATGTTCCCTCATTATGGATTAAGCATTGAAGTAGCAGTGCTCTAATTAAATAAATTTGATGTGGCAAATTAATGTAGTGTAAAGTAATACAGGCTGATAACTTCAGAGTACCTCGCCGTCCGGTCTTATTTTTCATTTATAGAGCACTTCATTAAGAGCATTATCCGTGGCCTCTTTTCATTCAAAGCGCATCAAATGCACCCAAAGCATGCACAATCCATTTACTTATTTTATTTATTAGTTAGCTCGATTTTTCTCCATGCGCTGATGTTTTGCAAGGAAATCTTTTACTATAAACCGCTTTCTTCATTATTGTAGAGCAGCAGTACTTAAAACCTGAAAATAAGTTTGACTTTGGTTTTAAGCAGTGTTCCCACATCATAAAAATGTCTCACTAGGTACGGGGAAGTGGAAGGGAAGCCCTGTGTCTAGGGAAAGGGAAGATGGCGACCCCTGACCAAACCTACTGCTGGTTCCTGGGGTCCCTCACCGCCCTAGATAAGTTCCGCACCTATGCGCCGAGCCAGATACCTGACCCTAGCATCCCTAGTGCTGGACCCTAAATACGGAACGGGTGGGATGAGCTCTTCATCAACTCCACTAAACACTATAGAAAAGGAGGACACACAGGGGAAAAGCATGAACTACTTATCCACAGATGACTCAGGTAGACGTTCAGCAAAGTTTTCAGCAATGATATCACAGAGGAGTACAAGCCACCTGCTTGCAACCAAGGCTTGAATGAACTGAAAATGTCACCAGCATCAGTCCAAGGAAGGAAGGAATGGGTATTTATGCACAAAGATAATGCTGATGATCAGCAGCTGGGTGGAAGTCAAGCTCCTGCTAGGTCCAAAGGGGAGAGAGATGAATCCAACAGGAAAGCTACCTATACCAATGAATACTGACAGCAGGAACAATGTAAAGTCAGGGAGCATTCTGCACAGCTAAACACTATGATCTTCTATGGTCAGAAACCACATGACTGTATATCACATGTGACAAAAATAGTGACAAATCAGTGATCCTAAAGGGTACTTTACACACAACAATATAGTTAACGATATATCGTCGGGGTCACGTCGGGTTGTATGTGACTAAAAGGAGCGACGATCAACAATCGCAAACACGTAAAGAATCGTTGATCATTGACACGTCGCTCCTTTTCATAATATCGTTGGTGGTGCATGCTGTTGGTTGTTCGTCGTTCCTGCGCCGTCACACATCGCTATGTGTGACACCACAGGAACGACGAACATCTCCTTACCTGCATCCACCGGCAATGAGGAAGGAAGGATGTGGGTGGCATGTTCCGGCCGCTCATCTCCGCCCCTCCTCTGCTATTGGGCGGCCACTTAGTGACGCCGCTGTGACACCGAACGAACCGCCCCCTTAAAGGAGAGATTGTTTGGTGTCTCCAGCGACGTCGCTAAGCAGGTATGTGCGTGTGACGCTGCCGTAGCGATATAGTTCGCTACGGCAGCGATCACCCCCATGACGAAACAGCGACGTGGGCGGGTGCTATCGCTAGCGATGTCGTGTAAAGCCCCCTTAACTCTCATGCATCCCTGATTGACAGTTTAGGTGAGACTCACAAGCATTGTCTCTGCAGCATTGGAGGAAAGCTGCGACACAAAACTTACCTGGATCCAATGATCCTACCAGCATTAGAGCAGCACTTGCGAGCTCTATAGTAAAGTGCTTGTACAGTAAAGGAAATAATTATTTGATCCCTTACTGATTTTGTAAGTTTGCCCACTGACAAAGACATGACCAGTCTATAATTTTAAGAGTAGGTTAATTTTAACAGTGAGAGATAGAACATCCAAAATAAAATCCAGAAAATCACATTGTATAAATTATATAAATTTATTTGCATTTTGCAGAGAGAAATAGGTATTTGATCCCTCTGGCAAACAAGACTTAATACTTTGTGGCAAAACCCTAGTTGACAAGCACAGCAGTCAGAGGTTTTTTGTAGTTGATGATGAGGTTTGCGCACATGTCAGGAGGAATTTTTGCTCCACTCCTCTTTACAGATCATCTCTAAATCATTAACATTTTGAGGCTGTCGCTTGGCAACTTGGAGCTTCAGCTCCCTCCATACATTTTCTATGGAATTAAGGTCTGGGGACTGGCGAGGCCACTCCATGACTTTAATGTGCTTCTTTATGAGCCACTCCTTTGTTGCCTTGGCTGTATGTTTTGGGTCATTGTCATGCTGGATGATCCAGCCACGACCCATTTTTAATGTCCTGGCGGAGGGAGGGAGGTTGTCATTCAGGATTTGACGGTACACGGCTCCATCCATTGTCCCATTGGTGAAGTAGTCCTGTGCCCTTAGCAGAGAACACCCCCAAAACATAATGTTTCCACTTCCATGCTTGACAGTCAGGACGGTGTTCTTTGGGTCATAGACAGCATTTCTTTTCCTCCAAACATGGCGAGTTGAGTTAAGGCCAAAGAGCTCAATTTTTGTTTCATCTGACCACAGCACCTACTCCCAATCACTCTCAGGATCATCCAGGTGTTCATTGGCAAACTTTAGACAGGCCTACACATGGGCCTTCTTCAGACGGGCCTGCACATGGGCTTTCTTGAGCAGTGGGACTTTGCCGGCACCGCAGGATTTTAAGCTATTATGGTGTAATGTGTTACCAATGGTTTTCTTGGTGACAGTGGTCCCAGCTGCCTTGAGATCATTAACAAGTTCCCCTCATGTAGTTTTAGGCTGATCTCTCACCTTCCTCATGATCCTGGATACCCCATGAGGTGAGATTTTGCATGGAGCCCTCAGATCAGTGTCGATTGACACTCATTTTGTATTTCTTCCATTTCCTTACTATTGCACCAACAGATATCTCCTTCTCACCCAGTGTCTTACTTATGGTTTTCTAGCTCATCCCAGCCTTGTGCAGGTCTATGATCTTGTCCCTGACATCCTTAGAAAGCTCTTTGGTCCCCCATGCTGTCTTGGTTAGAGTCCGACTGATTAATTGAGTCTGTGGACAGGAGTCTTTAATACAGTTAACAAGTTGATTAGGATCATCTAAGTGTCTGTAGGAGCCAGAACTCTTAATGGTTGGTAGGGGATCAAATACTTATTTCTCTCTGGAAAATGCAAATATATTTATATAATTTATACAATGTTATTTTCTGGATTTTATTTTGGATATTCTATCTCTCACTGTTAAAATTAACCTACCCTTAAAATTATAGACTGTTCATGTATTTGTTAGTGGGCAAACTTACGAAATCATCAAGGCATCAAATAATTACAGTATTTCTTTCACTGTAAGCACTGTGCTCCTTTGTAGGAGACTGCCGACCTCTCATAGACTGCAGCATTGGCCGATAATCTTCATTACGAGCAGTAAACAGAGGAAAAAGATAATATGCGGATGGTAGTGTGCAAACCTGTCCAACGTGCAAACAAATAACAAAAATTAAATCAAAATACCATTGCGCTAAAACAGGAAAGAAGACAAATGAACATGATTTTTTTTTTTGCCCATTAAATAAACATGGAATGATTACACATAGGTTATAGTAATCCTATGTGCAGTATATGGCCATTCACTTATTCAGCTTTGGCAAATGTCCAAATAACAGTCCTACACCTGCCGGTGTGAGCTGAGCTGATATTATATTATACATGTTTTTTCTTTCAAAGTCAAATTAAATAATCAATCAGTTGGAACGAGTCATCCATCTTATCAACGTATGACCTCCATGCCTCGATCTGTGCATTGATTTACAACTAATGGGAATGCATGAAAGTAAATAACAGGTATGGGCAGGTTTTATCATCAGGATCACTGATTCCAAAGATAGACGCTAATGGACACAGCTATCAACGCTTTCAATAACCATCGTCACATTTTCGTTGTGGAGAGAAACCGGTAACTTGTCAATAAATACAAAGTATATTGCCCTTCAAAAAATGGAAATAGCACTTGGCACTTGCTTTCTCCTTCAAGCCACACATCCAAGCACTCTTCACTTCCTGTCAGCTCCAACTAAAATATATTTCCCAGATTTCAGCATTCCTTAACCAAGAAGCAGCAAAAACACCAGTGCATGATCTTATCATCTCCCGCCTGGACTACTGCAACCCCCTGCTCTGTGGCCTCCCTTCTATCACTCTTGCACCCCTACAATCTCTTCTAAATTCTGCTGCCCGACTAATCTACCTATCCTCTCGCTACTCCCCGACCTCCACTCTCTGACTATCCCTTCACTGGCTTCCCATTACCCAACGACTACAGTTCTAAACCCAAACCATGACATACAAAGCCATCCACAACTTGCCTCCTCCATACACTTGTGACCTAGTCTCCCGGTACTTACCTGCACGCAACCTCCGATCCTCACAAGATCTCCTTCTCTACTCCCCTTACATCTTCTTTTCCCACAATCGCACACAAGGTTGTGTGCCTTTCCCATACTCTGGACCTCTTTGCCCCAACATATAAGACTCTCGTCTACCTTGAAAAGCTTCAAAGGGAACCTGAAGATCCACCTCTTCTGACAAGCCTACAACCTGCTGTAACCCTCTGTCCTCTATAGCGCTGCCTGACCAGCTCTGCCCTCACCTCCTGTATCCTCACCCATCCCTCGTAGACTTTGAGCCCTCGCGGGTAGTGTCCTCTCTCCTCCTGTACCAGTTTGTGCCTTGTGTTGTTCATATCACTATTATGCATACCCCTTTTCACATGTAAAGCGCCATGGAATACTGTAAATATCGCTATTATAATAATAATAAGAAGAAGAAGAATATGACCAAGAAACAAAATTATATTCTGTGGTTACATACACTGCCCTGCAAGATTACATCCAGAGACATGTACTAAATTGGTAAAACAAATTATGCTTTCATAATCACCATAAACAAGTGACAGATCCGGTGTACAAAACACTCACCGATGTGAATTATATCATATAGCATCTAGTAAAAGTTGAATTTTTGGAGCATATTTTGTGAATCAGTTGTCTCAAAGTCCAATGGAAGGCAAACAGCATCTACACATGTGGTGCAGTGAACCAGGGGGCCCCGGCCAGTAGCGTCCTTGGTGAATGGAGCAAAACCCTGAGCTGCGTTGACGCGTGTGTTGTCACACTGGTAGGTATGATGACCGGAAAGGACCTCACTTCCTTACGCAGTTTGGAACTCTTGGGTTCCTTCTTTAGAGAAGTCTGTGAACACTCTGTAGCAGGCAGTTTATGTATCTGCTTCGCTACATCAAAGATTTCAGTTTTCAAAATCCAAAGAATCACCTTAATGGTAAAATGAGGTGACTGGTATAAGAAGATGCTTTATCTAGATGTGCTGTAAATCCATCTATATTGTGTGGCACCACACATTGGTGATCCAGCTACTGAGTGTCCCATGACCCGGCCGCACCGTCCACCCTCCCATATTCCCATTAACTTTCATTATACTAGGTACTTGAATCGAGCTCTTTTAAGGGTCCGACCTACTCGATTTGAGTAGCACTTGAGCATTTCAGTGCTCGCTCATCCCTAATAATAAAATTCAGTATAACAACTTTCTGTGTATTGCATTGCAGTGGTGTGGAACAGTTTTCATCAAACGCAAATAATTTTCAGCCACAATGGATAATGATCCACTCCAGGATTTAGTTTGGGGCTGCAGCATTGAGATGCAGATCCACAAATCGTGTGGGGGGGCAGAATACTTCTTTGAGATGGACCAGGGTATTGTGAGACTGATTGATCTGTGGCAGGCAGCTGTTTCTTCTCCTTTCAGAGGGAGATGGTGAACTTTTTGGATTTTGTCTAGATCTTGGTCTTTTACCTCCTTTCGTTATTATGGCATCGTGGCTCTCCTTCCTACAAGACTCCTTTCCTCCGATCCTTATTCAGCTAACTTATGTTTCCTCTGCAACTTTCCTTCTTCTCGGTTGCAGGGGCATCTAAAAGCAAGATATGCGACAGGGAATTCTAGTCTGTACCCCTCTGCTTGGCATCAGCTGCAGCAGCCACTGCACACAATGTTTCTCCGTTACCTATAAATTGTTGCAGTTTTTAGCTAGTTGTATGCAAATTATGCTTGAAATTGTGACTTAGTGGTGGTGACACCAATGATAGGAGAGGTTTCTTATTAAAGAGTTATTCCCAAAATCGTAAGCTATACCCTAAACCCAGTGATTCAGAGAATGGGGCACTGGAACCAGGGTCTGCAGAGCTACGTCTTCAATGGAGCAGAAGTGTAAATGCTCAACCTCCTTCATTGTGTAAGGGGTGGGCAGACCCCTTACAAAGAAGCACAGTCTACCTGGAACATTGTTATTAATAAAAATGTTTTTATTGTTATGATATTGTTTTAGTGGGTCCCCCCTAGTGGCCGGGTGGGACGGCTGTCTCACAGAAACAGGTGGTAGGAGGAGTCGGCAGCAGAAAGGGGAGGGAGGAGTAGTGTTGTGGAGGAAAGTGTGAGACCGAGAAGGCAGTTGTGTCCAGGACGGGAGAGAAGAAGCGGAGCAGGGGCAGAGTGTGGGAGCTGGAAGAATAGGGAAGCCGGAGAGAAAAGGAGCGGGCGGAACCTCAAAGTGCGAAGCAGTCCCGGTGTGGGTCCGGTCTGTGGGTAGCCGTAGTGGGAGCCGGGTGAAGCAGAGTAGCCGGGCACATCCCCACTGGAGGAGACGTCAGGGCAGGCTTTCCCCCCCAGCTAAGGAAAACGTGAAGTCATCTGTAACTGCCGGTTGTGGGAAGAGTTGTGAAATAAAGAATGTCTTTTATTTGCACCGAATCATGCCTGGAGAGTGTTTATACGTCGGACGACATCTGCACCACCACACTCTGCCCCACCAAGTCATCTCCTGTCCCGATAGTGACGGCGGAGCCAGGGGTAAGCCTAAGAGAAAAAGGTGCCATGACTACAACCCCCGAGGCACCCCTGGCACCCCGTTACAATTGCCTAAGGCAGAGGTCCCCAACCTTTCTGACCATGAGAGCCACATTCAGCTCTGGAAGAGGGTCGCGAGCCACATTCAGCTCTGAGACAGGGTAGCGAGCCACATCCACCTGCCACCCTCACAAAGTAGCGACACCCAGAGACCCCATTACCAGTATAATGACAGCCAAAGCTTTTCCACAGAAATCACACAAAAGTATACCAAGATACAGGGGTTCTAATCTTACCCCAATTTAGATATGCTCTTTTATGTGGGTTATTTACAAAAGTCACCATCTGGAGACCTGCTTTTGATAGCTGTTTGATAGACCTGGTGCTTATGCACCAAGTATGAAGACAGCTGTGAGCCACAAATCACAAGCCCGCGAGCCACATGTGGCTTCCAAGCTACAGGTTGGGGACCCCTGGCTTATGGCGTTGCTAAAAATAAGAATTGGTTGTACTGTGGGAGTCCTGTAGACATTGAACAAAGTTGTTGTATGTCCACCACTCTGTATAGGGAGGCTGGGCAAAGTAAACATGAGTGCTTTGGAAATTTGGAGGAATAAATCAGGGCACACATAACCAGCATCTTCTATACATGATGTGATGTAACAGTTTCCAACTAGCAGGCTGATACATAACACTTGTTCCAGACAGTAGTAGATGGAAGAGTTTAATAATCTTCACACAGGGCTTCCATAATAACATACATGACAGTCCGTTCACAGAAACTCTTCTCTTCTTACACAGAGTCTTTCTGCTTTGAGTGAATATACACACAGCAGAAAACAGTACCTTGTCATGCAATGAGATAATGGGGAAGTGTGAATTCTGTACTCAGTCACTTCTCTCCACTATACTTCTGCATAACAGAGTTTGTTCTTGAATTGTCCTGGCTATTCTCTACTTCTAACAGTTTCTTTCCTGGACTAGCTGGCCTCTGTAGCTTGACTTTTCTCAGGATACATATAGTACACTTTCTGAGCACTACTCCTTCTTTGCAGAGAGAAAAAAAGACACTTCTTTCCTTTTGCAGAGGCACATACACCCTCACTGCTTCCCAGCATCCTCTGGGTCACTGCCAAATACTTCCTGTTTCCTGCTGCTTCCTTAACTGCACAGTTTCTGGATGATTTTAGATCATCTGTCCAGTTCCTAATTATCACAGACCACTTACAGAGCATCTGCTTCAGTCAAGACATTGCTCGGCAGAGCCTGGTTCCTGGGTTCCAGAGACCTGTTTTGGGGATCATAAGGGAATTTTTAATAAGGGTTTCAGGAAGCTTGTAAGGTTTTTGTTGGACTCTAGCTAATTTTGTGCTTTGGAAAAACTTATTGTATTATTTACAGTAGAATGTTAGGTTCATGACCGCTATTTCTTTGTTTGTCAAACCTCCAGCAGCGCTCATGGCGGTGTAGCCACAGAGTCTGGTGGAAAGGCTAAGCCAAAGTTCCAGTTATACTCTTCATGTTTTGTCTGCCTTTACCCTCCTGACTGAGAGCCGCCTGCTGATTTCACATCTCTTCTTCAATCATTCACCATAGGGAAACTTTCACATGTCAAATGCTATCACATTAAAGAAATTTAGCTTCTGGGAAAGATATATTTTATGTAACGGTTTAAAACTTTTTTGGGAGGAATAGATTTCCTTATAGCGGGTTGTTGTTTTATCTATCCTAGTATTCCCAAATTTGATCATAATAAATGTTAATTACTACATGAATCATGGGGATAATATGTTTCATATTTTCCATATTTAAGAAGAACATTTCTGTTTTAATAAATATTTACATTCCAAATAAATTTCCAATGTTGGAGCTTCTTTTCTTCTCCGCTATTCCTCTGGTATTCCTTTTGGCATTATGTAAATGTATTGACTAGAGTTGAGCGCGGTTCGTGGTTCGTGGTTCTCCAGTTCTAGGCTCGAGTGATTTTGGGGCATGTTCTAGATCGAACTAGAACTCGAGCTTTTTGCAAAAGCTCGATAGTTCTAGAAACGTTCGAGAACGGTTCTAGCAGCCAAAAAACAGCTAAATCATAGCTTGGTTTCTGCTGTAATAGTGTAAGTCACTCTGTGAATCAAACTATTATCACATTTCAGTGTATAGTGTGCATGAACAGCGCCTTCAGATCACTGCTGTTTCTATAATGGCGATCGCCATTTTTTTTTTTTTTTTCTTGTCTTCCTTCCCTAAGCGCGCGCGTCTTGTGGGGCGGGCCAGCATGTCAGCCAATCACAGACACACACACAGCTAAGTGGACTTTGAGCCAGAGAAGCAACGGCATGTGTGATAGGATCTGCATGTCACATGTCCCTGCATTATAAAACCGGACATTTTCTTCACGGACGCCATTATCTGCCTTCTGCGTCTTTGGTGTCAGACATCACTGTCGCAGCTCCGTCTTGAGTCCTATCGCTGATACAGCTGTATGCGCTGCATACACAGCGTTAGACAGCATAGGGAGAGCACTTTATAGCAGTCCTTTTAAGGGCTCAAACCGGCAGGGTCAGAGTTAAGGTGACAGGTCCTGAAAACAGCAACAGCGTCTGTGCAGCCAAGGTCAGGGATTTCCTCCCTGCATTTCACCATTAGGAGGGAATAGAAAGGCAGGCTTCCTTTCCTCTACCCAGAGCACCACAATCCTGCCACTGTACCCTCCTGTCCTCTGCACACTCCAACTCATTATAACTAAGCCATTATACTAGCAAACACTCAGTGTACCTAGTGGCATCCTATCTGTGGCTATTGGACTTTGCTATAGTCCCACTAGTGCAAAGACATTTGCAGAGCACGTCTGCCTGCATTGCACACTACAACTAATTATAACTAAGCCATTATACTAGCAAACACTCAGTGTACCTAGTGGCATCCTATACGTGGCTATTGGACTTTGCTATAGTCCTACTAGTGCCAAGACATTTGCAGAGCGCCTCTGCCTGCGTTGCACACTCCAACTAATTATAACTAAGCCATTATACTAGCAAACACTTAGTGTACCTAGTGGCATCCTATACGTGGCTATTGGACTTTGCTTTAGTCCCACTAGTGCCAAGACATTTGCAGAACGCATCTGCCTGCGTTGCACACTCCAACTAATTATAACTAAGCCATTATACTAGCAAACACTTAGTGTACCTAGTGGCATCCTATACGTGGCTATTGGACTTTGCTTTAGTCCCACTAGTGCCAAGACATTTGCAGAACGCATCTGCCTGCGTTGCACACTCCAACTAATTATAACTAAGCCATTATACTAGCACACACTCAGTGTACCTAGTGGCATCCTATACGTGGCTATTGGACTTTGCTATAGTCCCACTAGTGCCAAGACATTTGCAGAGCGCATCTGCCTGCGTTGCACACTCCAACTAATTATAACTAAGCCATTATACTAGCAAACACTTAGTGTACCTAGTGGCATCCTATACATGGCTATTGGACTTTGCTATAGTCCCACTAGTGCCAAGACATTTGCAGAGCGCATCTGCCTGCGTTGCACACTCCAACTAATTATAACTAAGCCATTATACTAGCACACACTCAGTGTACCTAGTGGCATCCTATACGTGGCTATTGGACTTTGCTTTAGTCCCACTAGTGCCAAGACATTTGCAGAACGCATCTGCCTGCGTTGCACACTCCAACTAATTATAACTAAGCCATTATACTAGCACACACTCAGTGTACCTAGTGGCATCCTATACGTGGCTATTGGACTTTGCTATAGTCCCACTAGTGCCAAGACATTTGCAGAGCGCATCTGCCTGCGTTGCACACTCCAACTAATTATAACTAAGCCATTATACTAGCACACACTCAGTGTACCTAGTGGCATCCTATACGTGGCTATTGGACTTTGCTTTAGTCCCACTAGTGCCAAGACATTTGCAGAACGCATCTGCCTGCGTTGCACACTCCAACTAATTATAACTAAGCCATTATACTAGCACACACTCAGTGTACCTAGTGGCATCCTATACGTGGCTATTGGACTTTGCTATAGTCCCACTAGTGCCAAGACATTTGCAGAGCGCATCTGCCTGCGTTGCACACTCCAACTAATTATAACTAAGCCATTATACTAGCAAACACTTAGTGTACCTAGTGGCATCCTATACGTGGCTATTGGACTTTGCTTTAGTCCCACTAGTGCCAAGACATTTGCAGAGCGCATCTGCCTGCGTTGCACACTCCAACTAATTATAACTAAGCCATTATACTAGCAAACACTTAGTGTACCTAGTGGCATCCTATACGTGGCTATTGGACTTTGCTTTAGTCCCACTAGTGCCAAGACATTTGCAGAACGCATCTGCCTGCGTTGCACACTCCAACTAATTATAACTAAGCCATTATACTAGCACACACTCAGTGTACCTAGTGGCATCCTATACGTGGCTATTGGACTTTGCTATAGTCCCACTAGTGCCAAGACATTTGCAGAGCGCATCTGCCTGCGTTGCACACTCCAACTAATTATAACTAAGCCATTATACTAGCACACACTCAGTGTACCTAGTGGCATCCTATACGTGGCTATTGGACTTTGCTTTAGTCCCACTAGTGCCAAGACATTTGCAGAACGCATCTGCCTGCGTTGCACACTCCAACTAATTATAACTAAGCCATTATACTAGCACACACTCAGTGTACCTAGTGGCATCCTATACGTGGCTATTGGACTTTGCTATAGTCCCACTAGTGCCAAGACATTTGCAGAGCGCATCTGCCTGCGTTGCACACTACAACTAATTATAACTAAGCCATTATACTAGCAAACACTTAGTGTACCTAGTGGCATCCTATACGTGGCTATTGGACTTTGCTATAGTCCCACTAGTGCCAAGACATTTGCAGAGCGCATCTGCCTGCGTTGCACACTCCAACTAATTATAACTAAGCCATTATACTAGCACACACTCAGTGTACCTAGTGGCATCCTATACGTGGCTATTGGACTTTGCTTTAGTCCCACTAGTGCCAAGACATTTGCAGAACGCATCTGCCTGCGTTGCACACTCCAACTAATTATAACTAAGCCATTATACTAGCACACACTCAGTGTACCTAGTGGCATCCTATACGTGGCTATTGGACTTTGCTATAGTCCCACTAGTGCCAAGACATTTGCAGAGCGCATCTGCCTGCGTTGCACACTCCAACTAATTATAACTAAGCCATTATACTAGCAAACACTTAGTGTACCTAGTGGCATCCTATACGTGGCTATTGGACTTTGCTATAGTCCCACTAGTGCCAAGACATTTGCAGAGCGCATCTGCCTGCGTTGCACACTCCAACTAATTATAACTAAGCCATTATACTAGCACACACTCAGTGTACCTAGTGGCATCCTATACGTGGCTATTGGACTTTGCTTTAGTCCCACTAGTGCCAAGACATTTGCAGAACACATCTGCCTGCGTTGCACACTCCAACTAATTATAACTAAGCCATTATACTAGCACACACTCAGTGTACCTAGTGGCATCCTATACGTGGCTATTGGACTTTGCTATAGTCCCACTAGTGCCAAGACATTTGCAGAGCGCATCTGCCTGCGTTGCACACTCCAACTAATTATAACTAAGCCATTATACTAGCACACACTCAGTGTACCTAGTGGCATCCTATACGTGGCTATTGGACTTTGCTTTAGTCCCACTAGTGCCAAGACATTTGCAGAACGCATCTGCCTGCGTTGCACACTCCAACTAATTATAACTAAGCCATTATACTAGCACACACTCAGTGTACCTAGTGGCATCCTATACGTGGCTATTGGACTTTGCTATAGTCCCACTAGTGCCAAGACATTTGCAGAGCGCATCTGCCTGCGTTGCACACTCCAACTAATTATAACTAAGCCATTATACTAGCAAACACTTAGTGTACCTAGTGGCATCCTATACGTGGCTATTGGACTTTGCTTTAGTCCCACTAGTGCCAAGACATTTGCAGAGCGCATCTGCCTGCGTTGCACACTCCAACTAATTATAACTAAGCCATTATACTAGCAAACACTTAGTGTACCTAGTGGCATCCTATACGTGGCTATTGGACTTTGCTTTAGTCCCACTAGTGCCAAGACATTTGCAGAACGCATCTGCCTGCGTTGCACACTCCAACTAATTATAACTAAGCCATTATACTAGCACACACTCAGTGTACCTAGTGGCATCCTATACGTGGCTATTGGACTTTGCTATAGTCCCACTAGTGCCAAGACATTTGCAGAGCGCATCTGCCTGCGTTGCACACTCCAACTAATTATAACTAAGCCATTATACTAGCAAACACTTACTGTACCTAGTGGCATCCTATACGTGGCTATTGGACTTTGCTTTAGTCCCACTAGTGCCAAGACATTTGCAGAACGCATCTGCCTGCGTTGCACACTCCAACTAATTATAACTAAGCCATTATACTAGCACACACTCAGTGTACCTAGTGGCATCCTATACGTGGCTATTGGACTTTGCTATAGTCCCACTAGTGCCAAGACATTTGCAGAGCGCATCTGCCTGCGTTGCACACTCCAACTAATTATAACTAACCCATTATACTAGCACACACTCAGTGTACCTAGTGGCATCCTATACGTGGCTATTGGACTTTGCTATAGTCCCACTAGTGCCAAGACATTTGCAGAGCGCATCTGCCTGCGTTGCACACTCCAACTAATTATAACTAAGCCATTATACTAGCAAACACTTAGTGTACCTAGTGGCATCCTATACGTGGCTATTGGACTTTGCTTTAGTCCCACTAGTGCCAAGACATTTGCAGAACGCATCTGCCTGCGTTGCACACTCCAACTAATTATAACTAAGCCATTATACTAGCACACACTCAGTGTACCTAGTGGCATCCTATACGTGGCTATTGGACTTTGCTATAGTCCCACTAGTGCCAAGACATTTGCAGAGCGCATCTGCCTGCGTTGCACACTCCAACTAATTATAACTAAGCCATTATACTAGCACATACTCAGTGTACCTAGTGGCATCCTATACGTGGCTATTGGACTTTGCTATAGTCCCACTAGTGCCAAGACATTTGCAGAGCGCATCTGCCTGCGTTGCACACTCCAACTAATTATAACTAAGCCATTATACTAGCAAACACTTAGTGTACCTAGTGGCATCCTATACGTGGCTATTGGACTTTGCTTTAGTCCCACTAGTGCCAAGACATTTGCAGAACGCATCTGCCTGCGTTGCACACTCCAACTAATTATAACTAAGCCATTATACTAGCACACACTCAGTGTACCTAGTGGCATCCTATACGTGACTATTGGACTTTGCTATAGTCCCACTAGTGCCAAGACATTTGCAGAGCGCATCTGCCTTCGTTGCACACTCCAACTAATTATAACTAAGCCATTATACTAGCAAACACTCAGTGTACCTAGTGGCATCCTATACGTGGCTATTGGACTTTGCTTTAGTCCCACTAGTGCCAAGACATTTGCAGCACGTCTGCCTGCGTTGCACACTCCAACTAATTATAACTAAGTTACATTGTCAGGGATATTTATTCTTTATTATTCTGCTGTTAATAAAGCTAGACCAACACTGCAATCTTCACCACCTCTCAATTTTTACTACCACATTTTCAGTCCACAATCTTGTCGCAATCAACATGAGTGGCAAAATGACAGATGCTGGTGGAAAGGGGAAGAGGCGTGGTGGAAAAGGCAAAAAAGGTTTTGTCAGTGGGGAAGGTGGCAAAGCTCCATTATCATCTGCTGCAGATAGACCATCTACTAGCAAAAGTAAGATGTCTACTACTTATTGTGGACAATCCGATGTGCTCCCTTTTTTACGGACACGAACAAGAGGAACAAAGGTAGATGATGGGCAAAAAAGGAAAATGCTTGAATGGATCTCAAGTGGTCCAACAAGTGCCCTCTCAGCCACTTCAAGTACCGCATCCAAAAAACACCAGTCCTCTGAGTTGTCATCCCAATCACACTTGATTTCTCCCAGCTCTGAAGTCTCCATCAGCCCTGCACAGTATGGTGGAACTGAGATGGCTGAGTCTGCAGAGCTGTTCAGTCACACTATAGCCTGGGAATCAGAGGTCTGCTCCCAAGCTACAGTGAGTACAGAACAGGAAATGGTCTGCAGTGATGCCCAGAACCTTTGTGACTCTGATTCAGGCCGTGAGGACCAAGTTTCTGAGCATAATGTTGACCCTTTGTCACAAACTGTAACACCTGTGGTTATAGACAATGAGGAACATACTGATGAAGATGAGACGCAGATACCCGATTGGGATGACAACTTAAATATTCGGTCAGGGCAAGAAGAGGCTCGGTCTGAGGGGGAGGGGAGTGCAAACACAACAATTGATGATGACGTTCTAGATCCCACCTACTGTCAACCCCCAGTCAGGCACTCGAGGAGGTCAACAGAGGCGGTGGAGGAGGATGCAACCGACGACGAAGTTACCTTGCGCCTTCCTGGACAGAGTCGGAGCACTGGTAGCACGTCTACAACTGCATCCTCAGCCACCACTCTGCCTATGAGCATTATTCGGGGTGGATCAACAGGTCGCATGGCCTCTAAGCCTTGCCTAGCCTGGTCCTTTTTTCACATCGAAAAAGATCGCCCAACTCATGTGATATGTAACATTTGTCATGATTCTGTTAGTAGAGGTCAAAACCTCAGCAGTTTGACAACTTCTTCCATGAATCGTCACATGACTAAATATCATAAGTCCCGGTGGGAAGCTCACCGTGCTGCAATGCGGCCTAGCGGAGCGAACCATCCACCGCCCGCCCCTTCCAGTGCATCCGCGCGCTCTTCATCTTCTAGGACTGTGGGGACAGCTGTCACACCTGTTTTTCCACGCAAAACTTCCACCACTGTAACCGCAACAGGCAGTTTGCTTGTAAGGTCGTCAGTTGGTTTGGAAGGGGAAACAAGTGAGTGTGTACAGCTCTCTCAGACATCGATAGCACCAACGTTGGATGAAGGCAACATCATGTCTCCGCCTGCACTTTCCTCACAAACCTGCATTTTTCCAGGGACACCCTACTCAACACCGTCTACACACAGCAGCCAGATCTCTGTCCCTCAGATGTGGTCAAATAAAAGGCCACTTCCTCCGACCCATGACAAAGCTAAGAGGTTGACTCTATCCCTCTGTAAGCTGTTGGCTACCGAAATGCTGCCTTTCCGCCTAGTGGACACACAGGATTTTAGAGACCTTATGTCTGTCGCTGTGCCCCAGTACCAGATGCCTAGTCGCCACTACTTCTCTAAGAAAGGTGTGCCCGCGCTACACCAGCATGTCGCACACAACATCACCGCTTCCTTGAGAAACTCTGTGTGTGAACGGGTGCATTTCACCACCGATACTTGGACCAGTAAGCATGGACAGGGACGTTACATGTCGCTGACTGGGCACTGGGTAACTATGGTGATAGATGGTGAAGGGTCTGCTGCACAAGTCTTGCCGTCCCCACGACTTGTGTGTCAATCCTCTGTCTGTCCAAGTTCCGCCACTGCTTCTGCATCCTCCACCTCATCTGGGTCCTCCACCTCCGCCCCAAGCCTGCCTGGTCAGGCCACCAGCGTTCTCACTGCGCAGAAGGAATCACGCACCCCTCATTACTATGCTGGCAGCAGAGCGCAACGGCATCAGGCGGTCTTTAGCTTGACATGTCTTGGGAATAAGAGTCACACAGCTGAGGAGTTGTGGTCAGCTCTGCGGTCCGAGTTTAATAAATGGTTGTCTCCACTCAACCTGCAGCCTGGTAAGGCCGTGTGCGACAATGCTGCAAACCTGGGTGCGGCCCTTCGCCTGGGCAAGGTGACACACGTACCTTGTATGGCTCACGTGTTGAACCTTGTCGTGCAGCAATTTTTAACACAGTATCCCGGCCTAGATGGCCTTCTGAACAGGGCACGAAAACTGTCTGCTCACTTCCGCCGTTCAAGCGCCGCAGCTGAGCGACTTGCATCGCTCCAGAAGTCTTTCGGCCTGCCGGTTCATCGCCTGAAATGCGATGTGGCGACACGCTGGAATTCAACTCTCCACATGTTACAGCGACTGTGGCAGCACCGCCGTGCCCTGGTGCAATACGTCATGACGTATAGCCTGGGCCAACGAGATGCAGGGGTGGGGCAGATCACCCTGATGGAGTGGTCTCAGATCAAGGACCTATGCACCCTTCTGCACAGTTTCGACATGGCGACGAATATGTTTAGCGCTGACAATGCCATTATCAGCATGACGATTCCAGTCATTTACATGCTGGAACACACGCTAAACACTATTCGGAGTCAGGGGGTGGGACAACAGGAAGGGGAGGAACTACAGGAGGATTCATATGCGCAAGACACAACAACATCACCAAGGTCCAGACGTTCATCATCACCAAGGCGCCAGGCATGGGAGCATGGGGTACAGGGATCAACAAGGGCGCATGGTAGCAGGCGAGATGTTGAGGAAGGTGCAGGAGGACATGAAGAAATGGAGGACGAACTGTCCATGGACATGGAAGACTCAGCAGATGAGGGAGACCTTGGTCAAATTTCAGTTGAAAGAGGTTGGGGGGAGATGTCAGAGGAAGAAAGAACGGTTAGCACCTCTATGCCACAAACACAGCGTGGACTTGGTCCACATGGCTGCGCAAGACACATGAGTGCCTTCTTGTTGCACTACCTCCAACATGACCCTCGTATTGTCAAAATTAGAAGTGATGATGACTACTGGCTTGCCACACTATTAGATCCCCGGTACAAGTCCAAATTTTGTGACATAATTCCAGCCATAGAAAGGGACGCACGTATGCAGGAGTATCAGCAGAAGCTGTTACTCGATCTTAGATCTGCTTTTCCACCAAACAACCGTGCAGGTGCAGGGAGTGAATCTCCCAGTTGTAACTTGACAAACATGGGACGGTCTCGTCATCTTCAACAGTCTACACGTACCAGTAGGACCGTATCTGGTGCTGGTAACAGCAATTTTATGGAATCTTTTCATAATTTTTTTAGACCCTCCTTTGCAAGGCCACCAGAGACAACAAGTCTGACACATAGTCAACGGCTGGAGAGGATGATACAGGAGTATCTCCAAATGAACATCGATGCCATGACTGTGCAACTGGAGCCTTGCTCCTTTTGGGCTTCAAACCTAGAAAAATGGCCAGAGCTCGCAACTTACGCCTTGGAGATTTTGTCGTGTCCAGCTGCCAGCGTTGTCTCTGAACGTGTCTTCAGTGCTGCTGGGTGTGTGCTGACAGATAAGCGCACGCGTCTGTCCAGTGACAATGTGGACAGACTGACGTTCATCAAAATGAACAAGTCATGGATCCAGAAGGAATTTACAACCCCTGTGTCATCCTGGGGAGAGTAAATGCTTGTGGATTTTGAATGTGCTTGATGCAAATCTAGCTGTGAAGTGTACAACTAGGGCACAAGTGCTGCCACTGAATGGGTGGGTGTGTGTGGGGCACAATTTTTGGAAAAAAAGGGAGACTCCGCTTGGAGTAACCCTTGCTTACATTGTTTTTAAAAGAAGCCAAGATGAACAGAGCTGGGATCAGGAAAGACTTTGCTACCTACCCTGGTGTCATCCTGGGGACGGTTAATTATGGCGTATTTTGGAATGTGCTTGATGCAAATCTAGCTGTGAAGTGTACAACTAGGGCACAAGTGCTGCCCCTGAATGGGTGGGTGTGTGGGGCCCAATTTTTGGAAAAAAAGGGAGACTCCGCTTGGAGTAACCCTTGCTTACATTGTTTTTAAAAGAAGCCAAGATGAACAAGTCATGGGTCAGCAAAGACTTTGCTACCTACCCCGGTGTCATCCTGGGGATGGATAAGAATGGCGTATTTTTGAATGTGCTTGATGCAAATGTAGCTGTGAAGTGTACAACTAGGGCACAACTGCTGCCACTGAATGGGTGGGTGTGTGGGGCCCAATTTTTTGAAAAAAAGGGAGACTCCGCTTGGAGTAACCCTTGCTTGATGTGTTTTTAAAAGAAGCCAAGATGAACAGAGCTGGGATCAGGAAAGACTTTGCTACCTACCCCGGTGTCATCCTGGGGACGGATAAGAATGGCGTATTTTTGAATGTGCTTGATGCAAATGTAGCTGTGAAGTGTACAACTGGGGCACAACTGCTGCCACTGAATGGGTGGGTGTGTGGGGCCCAATTTTTGGAAAAAAAGGGAGACTCCGCTTGGAGTAACCCTTGCTTGATGTGTTTTTAAAAGAAGCCAAGATGAACAGAGCTGGGATCAGGAAAGACTTTGCTACCTACCCCGGTGTCATCCTGGGGACGGATAAGAATGGCGTATTTTTGAATGTGCTTGATGCAAATGTAGCTGTGAAGTGTACATCTGGGGCACAACTGCTGCCACTGAATGGGTGGGTGTGTGGGGCCCAATTTTTGGAAAAAAAGGGAGACTCCGCTTGGAGTAACCCTTGCTTGATGTGTTTTTAAAAGAAGCCAAGATGAACAGAGCTGGGATCAGGAAAGACTTTGCTACCTACCCCGGTGTCATCCTGGGGACGGATAAGAATGGCGTATTTTTGAATGTGCTTGATGCAAATGTAGCTGTGAAGTGTACAACTGGGGCACAACTGCTGCCACTGAATGGGTGGGTGTGTGGGGCCCAATTTTTGGAAAAAAAGGGAGACTCCGCTTGGAGTAACCCTTGCTTGATGTGTTTTTAAAAGAAGCCAAGATGAACAGAGCTGGGATCAGGAAAGACTTTGCTACCTACCCCGGTGTCATCCTGGGGACGGATAAGAATGGCGTATTTTTGAATGTGCTTGATGCAAATGTAGCTGTGAAGTGTACAACTAGGGCACAACTGCTGCCACTGAAGGGGTGGGTGTGTGTGGGGCCCAATTTTTGGAAAAAAGGGAGACTCCGCTTGGAGTAACCCTTGCTTACATTGTTTTTAAAAGAAGCCAAGATGAACAGAGCTGGGATCAGGAAAGACTTTGCTACCTACCCCGGTGTCATCCTGGGGACGGATAAGAATGGCGTATTTTTGAATGTGCTTGATGCAAATGTAGCTGTGAAGTGTACAACTGGGGCACAACTGCTGCCACTGAATGGGTGGGTGTGTGGGGCCCAATTTTTGGAAAAAAAGGGAGACTCCGCTTGGAGTAACCCTTGCTTGATGTGTTTTTAAAAGAAGCCAAGATGAACAGAGCTGGGATCAGGAAAGACTTTGCTACCTACCCCGGTGTCATCCTGGGGACGGATAAGAATGACGTATTTTTGAATGTGCTTGATGCAAATCTAGCTGTGAAGTGTACAACTGGGGCACAACTGCTGCCACTGAATGGGTGGGTGTGTGGGGCCCAATTTTTGGAAAAAAGGGAGACTCCGCTTGGAGTAACCCTTGCTTACATTGTTTTTAAAAGAAGCCAAGATGAACAAGTCATGGGTCAGCAAAGACTTTGCTACCTACCCCGGTGTCATCCTGGGGATGGATAAGAATGGCGTATTTTTGAATGTGCTTGATGCAAATGTAGCTGTGAAGTGTACAACTAGGGCACAACTGCTGCCACTGAATGGGTGGGTGTGTGGGGCCCAATTTTTGGAAAAAAAGGGAGACTCCGCTTGGAGTAACCCTTGCTTGATGTGTTTTTAAAAGAAGCCAAGATGAACAGAGCTGGGATCAGGAAAGACTTTGCTACCTACCCCGGTGTCATCCTGGGGACGGATAAGAATGGCGTATTTTTGAATGTGCTTGATGCAAATGTAGCTGTGAAGTGTACAACTGGGGCACAACTGCTGCCACTGAATGGGTGGGTGTGTGGGGCCCAATTTTTGGAAAAAAAGGGAGACTCCGCTTGGAGTAACCCTTGCTTGATGTGTTTTTAAAAGAAGCCAAGATGAACAGAGCTGGGATCAGGAAAGACTTTGCTACCTACCCCGGTGTCATCCTGGGGACGGATAAGAATGGCGTATTTTTGAATGTGCTTGATGCAAATGTAGCTGTGAAGTGTACAACTGGGGCACAACTGCTGCCACTGAATGGGTGGGTGTGTGGGGCCCAATTTTTGGAAAAAAAGGGAGACTCCGCTTGGAGTAACCCTTGCTTGATGTGTTTTTAAAAGAAGCCAAGATGAACAGAGCTGGGATCAGGAAAGACTTTGCTACCTACCCCGGTGTCATCCTGGGGACGGATAAGAATGACGTATTTTTGAATGTGCTTGATGCAAATCTAGCTGTGAAGTGTACAACTGGGGCACAACTGCTGCCACTGAATGGGTGGGTGTGTGGGGCCCAATTTTTGGAAAAAAGGGAGACTCCGCTTGGAGTAACCCTTGCTTACATTGTTTTTAAAAGAAGCCAAGATGAACAAGTCATGGGTCAGCAAAGACTTTGCTACCTACCCCGGTGTCATCCTGGGGATGGATAAGAATGGCGTATTTTTGAATGTGCTTGATGCAAATGTAGCTGTGAAGTGTACAACTAGGGCACAACTGCTGCCACTGAATGGGTGGGTGTGTGGGGCCCAATTTTTGGAAAAAAAGGGAGACTCCGCTTGGAGTAACCCTTGCTTGATGTGTTTTTAAAAGAAGCCAAGATGAACAGAGCTGGGATCAGGAAAGACTTTGCTACCTACCCCGGTGTCATCCTGGGGACGGATAAGAATGGCGTATTTTTGAATGTGCTTGATGCAAATGTAGCTGTGAAGTGTACAACTGGGGCACAACTGCTGCCACTGAATGGGTGGGTGTGTGGGGCCCAATTTTTGGAAAAAAAGGGAGACTCCGCTTGGAGTAACCCTTGCTTGATGTGTTTTTAAAAGAAGCCAAGATGAACAGAGCTGGGATCAGGAAAGACTTTGCTACCTACCCCGGTGTCATCCTGGGGACGGATAAGAATGGCGTATTTTTGAATGTGCTTGATGCAAATGTAGCTGTGAAGTGTACAACTGGGGCACAACTGCTGCCACTGAATGGGTGGGTGTGTGGGGCCCAATTTTTGGAAAAAAAGGGAGACTCCGCTTGGAGTAACCCTTGCTTGATGTGTTTTTAAAAGAAGCCAAGATGAACAGAGCTGGGATCAGGAAAGACTTTGCTACCTACCCCGGTGTCATCCTGGGGACGGATAAGAATGACGTATTTTTGAATGTGCTTGATGCAAATCTAGCTGTGAAGTGTACAACTGGGGCACAACTGCTGCCACTGAATGGGTGGGTGTGTGGGGCCCAATTTTTGGAAAAAAGGGAGACTCCGCTTGGAGTAACCCTTGCTTACATTGTTTTTAAAAGAAGCCAAGATGAACAAGTCATGGGTCAGCAAAGACTTTGCTACCTACCCCGGTGTCATCCTGGGGATGGATAAGAATGGCGTATTTTTGAATGTGCTTGATGCAAATGTAGCTGTGAAGTGTACAACTAGGGCACAACTGCTGCCACTGAATGGGTGGGTGTGTGGGGCCCAATTTTTGGAAAAAAAGGGAGACTCCGCTTGGAGTAACCCTTGCTTGATGTGTTTTTAAAAAAAGCCAAGATGAACAGAGCTGGGATCAGGAAAGACTTTGCTACCTACCCCGGTGTCATCCTGGGGACGGATAAGAATGGCGTATTTTTGAATGTGCTTGATGCAAATGTAGCTGTGAAGTGTACAACTGGGGCACAACTGCTGCCACTGAATGGGTGGGTGTGTGGGGCCCAATTTTTGGAAAAAAAGGGAGACTCCGCTTGGAGTAACCCTTGCTTGATGTGTTTTTAAAAGAAGCCAAGATGAACAGAGCTGGGATCAGGAAAGACTTTGCTACCTACCCCGGTGTCATCCTGGGGACGGATAAGAATGGCGTATTTTTGAATGCGCTTGATGCAAATGTAGCTGTGAAGTGTACAACTGGGGCACAACTGCTGCCACTGAATGGGTGGGTGTGTGGGGCCCAATTTTTGGAAAAAAAGGGAGACTCCGCTTGGAGTAACCCTTGCTTGATGTGTTTTTAAAAGAAGCCAAGATGAACAGAGCTGGGATCAGGAAAGACTTTGCTACCTACCCCGGTGTCATCCTGGGGACGGATAAGAATGGCGTATTTTTGAATGTGCTTGATGCAAATGTAGCTGTGAAGTGTACAACTAGGGCACAACTGCTGCCACTGAAGGGGTGGGTGTGTGTGGGGCCCAATTTTTGGAAAAAAGGGAGACTCCGCTTGGAGTAACCCTTGCTTACATTGTTTTTAAAAGAAGCCAAGATGAACAGAGCTGGGATCAGGAAAGACTTTGCTACCTACCCCGGTGTCATCCTGGGGACGGATAAGAATGGCGTATTTTTGAATGTGCTTGATGCAAATGTAGCTGTGAAGTGTACAACTGGGGCACAACTGCTGCCACTGAATGGGTGGGTGTGTGGGGCCCAATTTTTGGAAAAAAAGGGAGACTCCGCTTGGAGTAACCCTTGCTTGATGTGTTTTTAAAAGAAGCCAAGATGAACAGAGCTGGGATCAGGAAAGACTTTGCTACCTACCCCGGTGTCTTCCTGGGGACGGATAAGAATGACGTATTTTTGAATGTGCTTGATGCAAATCTAGCTGTGAAGTGTACAACTAGGGCACAACTGCTGCCACTGAATGGGTGGGTGTGTGTGGCCCAATTTTTGGAAAAAAGGGAGACTCCGCTTGGAGTAACCCTTGCTTACATTGTTTTTAAAAGAAGCCAAGATGAACAAGTCATGGGTCAGCAAAGACTTTGCTACCTACCCCGGTGTCATCCTGGGGATGGATAAGAATGGCGTATTTTTGAATGTGCTTGATGCAAATGTAGCTGTGAAGTGTACAACTAGGGCACAACTGCTGCCACTGAATGGGTGGGTGTGTGTGGCCCAATTTTTGGAAAAAAAGGGAGACTCCGCTTGGAGTAACCCTTGCTTGATGTGTTTTTAAAAGAAGCCAAGATGAACAGAGCTGGGATCAGGAAAGACTTTGCTACCTACCCCGGTGTCATCCTGGGGACGGATAAGAATGGCGTATTTTTGAATGTGCTTGATGCAAATGTAGCTGTGAAGTGTACAACTGGGGCACAACTGCTGCCACTGAATGGGTGGGTGTGTGGGGCCCAATTTTTGGAAAAAAAGGGAGACTCCGCTTGGAGTAACCCTTGCTTGATGTGTTTTTAAAAGAAGCCAAGATGAACAGAGCTGGGATCAGGAAAGACTTTGCTACCTACCCCGGTGTCATCCTGGGGACGGATAAGAATGGCGTATTTTTGAATGTGCTTGATGCAAATGTAGCTGTGAAGTGTACAACTAGGGCACAACTGCTGCCACTGAAGGGGTGGGTGTGTGTGGGGCCCAATTTTTGGAAAAAAGGGAGACTCCGCTTGGAGTAACCCTTGCTTACATTGTTTTTAAAAGAAGCCAAAATGAACAAGTCATGGGTCAGCAAAGACTTTGCTACCTACCCCGGTGTCATCCTGGGGACGGATAAGAATGACGTATTTTTGAATGTGCTTGATGCAAATGTAGCTGTGAAGTGTACAACTGGGGCACAACTGCTGCCACTGAATGGGTGGGTGTGTGGGGCCCAATTTTTGGAAAAAAAGGGAGACTCCGCTTGGAGTCACCTTGCGGTGTTTTACATGATTTTAGAAGGGCGTGCCATGCCTATATCTGTGTGTCCTCCTCTTTTTCCTTGTCCAGCTGTTTTGTTTTCGCATGAGTATATGTCCTTGTCACTTTCCAATGTGTTTGAGTTGATTGTCACCTTTAGGACACCTTTGAGGGTGTTTTCTAGGTGTTTTTCTGTGTTTGTGATTGCCTGCCATTGTTTCCTATGCAGTTCGAGTTCGGTTCGTCGAACGTTCGACGAACCGAACTCGAACGGGAGGTCCGTTCGGCGAACCAACCTCGAGCCGAACCGCGACCGGTTCGCTCATCTCTAGTATTGACAAATGAGAGTTACCATTTAATTACGCCTGTAGCTACATGTAGTGGAAATGGTAACGTCGTTGTCAGTTTGTTTGTATATAAATAAAATAGCTGAGGAAAAGGCACTCAAGTTCTGAAAGATTGTGCAGGGACAGATCTTCTTTAAAACACTGAATATTAAAAGGGTTTTCATATATTATATTATGCTAGCATTGGCTTTAATTTAGTCTTCTGTATTATATTATATTAGAGATACCATATATAGTCAAGTATAAGTGTGGCACCCCTGAGAATTCAGTCGCCACAGAGTACTGCACGTCATTTAAGGTGTAGTGCTTAACCCGGATCCAGAGGAGGTCAGTACCAGTTTCACCACTTACACAACTCAAACAAAAAACCAGGTTGCCCTTCCCAGTGGGGACTGGGCTAGGGTAGGGTCTTAAGGCAATCTCCAAACATGGGGGGCAGCCACACACTAGTGACAGGAACCCGGGAGGAGCAACCACTAGAGAGGAGTTAGGAGCCAACACAACAGTTAAGGAGTTCTCCAGCAGGAGAGGAAGGGAGCAGACGTGTCTTACCGGTGCTCTGGTGGGACACAGGAGTTCATGCGGTTGCCGAGGGGAGAGCTTCATTGCTCACAAAGAGTGAGTAAAGACCCCTGGAACCGCAGCATCTGACTCGGACTTTTATTACCGGCGTCCCCGCCCCTGCGCCTTGGCGCCAAAGGCCATCGCCATCACTACTCCCCTCATCATCCTCCCCAGGGCCCACTCCATCTGTGCGGAGCGACACCATCTCTGCTGCTATTACCACCTCCTCCCCAAGAGGACAGAGACAGCAGCTAATCCCTGGCTGCGTACCACAGGTGGCGTCCCGACAATCTTCCTATTACAACCCCCATCATCCTCCTTCCTTATTGGTGTACACCTCGGGGCATGAAGCCGGGCAGGCCACAGCAACATCTCAGATCACCACACCGGCCCGGTGACGAGTAATTCAGGTATGAGAGCCCGTGCCTGATTCCCCCTGACCCCTGGGTGCTAGATAAGCTATGTTTTTCAGCCCATTTTTTTATGCTGAAAACGCCCTCCCCCCTCAACTTATATTCGAGTGAGGTTCCCATAAAAAATTATCCTCACCTGTCCTCCATTCCTGCGGTGTCTTCTTACCTGCTTCTTGAAATCCACAGGCACATAGGCCCCTCGATTATCTCGTCCGGTGAACGGAGCCGCTGCTGCAGGCTGCCATCATGGCTTTACTTGAGTTGAATGCTTTGCAGGGCTCTAAAGCATTCCCCACCCTAGGCTGATACTTGAGAAAATAAGGTTTCTCAGTTTTTTGTGGTAAACTTAGAGTCCTCGGCTTGGACTCAGGACGGCTTATACTCGAGTATATAAGGTATATTTACCGCAACCACAGTGCAGGTGCAGCTCAACCTCCATGTGCCCCAACACACTTCACACATTGAATGGTAGAGCCATCTGTGTACCTAATTAGGGATGATCGAATACCTCAAATATTCGGCTTTGTGAATATCCGACAAATAGGTCGCCGCTATGCGAATATTCGATGTGTAATGTAAGTCTATGGGAAGCCCGAATAGTTCTGAATAGTTGTTATTCGGTTTTCCCATAGACTTACATTGCACATCGAATAGTCGAATAGCGGAAAACCTTTTCGACAAATATTCGTGAAGCCGAATATTTGAGGTATTCCATCATCCCTATACCTAATAGATCTAGAGCTGTACAAATGTGCACATACGGTAGAGCTGTGGCCGGTCACTATCTCTAACTGTATAATCCTGCTTTATAAGGACATATTCCAAGAGTTCCTCTTTACATTAAAATACGAACACAAGCAGTTACCGAGAATGGAAAATGTTTAAAGCACTGCTACAGGGTTTTTAAATTTTATTTTAGGGCCGGAGTGGCGCTTTAAATGTGTCCAGTGCCTCCTCTCTTATACTTATCTGCTGCCATGTTCATCTCCTATCATCATCACTCTCATCTGCTTCCGATGATTTGTGACCTACCAGCAGCTCCGGTGTTTCATGGAGCGTGCCAGAGGTTACAACTAAATACAAGTCTATGAAAGCCTCGTTCTGGCTCTCATACAGTTATATTGAGCACTTGTGAAGTAACTTCTGACTTACGGCCAGTCAGAAGGTACAGCACAAGATGGGACTGGTGCTAAAAAACGATGAAGACAGCAGCAGATGACTATATCACCGAGGGCAGGGGACTTAAGGGGGCTTTACACGCTACAATATCGTTAATGTTTTATCATCGGGGTCACATTGTTAGTGACGCACATCCGGCGTCATTAACAATATCACAGTATTACATACAGTATGGCCCTTTAATGCTCCTATATTTTCTCTCGTTTAATATGTACTCTTGGAGTGGCCTAAAAAAATCTATATCTACCCCATCTGTTACCCTGAAATTGTGTTTTTGTCATTAACAATATCGCAGCGTGTGATACTTACCAGCAACGTTAAGCGACCTCAAAAATGGTGAAAATCGTTCACCATGGAGAGGTTGTCCCAAAACCAAAAATCGGTAATGGTTGATTATTGATGTGGTTCGTCGCTCCTGCGGCAGTACACATTGCTGTGTGTGACACTGCAGGAGCGAGGAACGTCTCCTTACCTGTCGCCGGCCACAATGCTTGCGGATGGAAGGAGGTGGGCGGGATGTTACGTCCCGCTCATCTCCGCCCCTCCGCTTTGATTGGTCGGACGCTTAGTGACGTTGCGGTGACGTCGCTGTGATGCCGAACGTCTCTCCCCCTTGAGGGAGGGATTGTTCGGCAGTCACAGCGACGCCGCCGACCAGGTAAGTGCGTGTGACGCTGCCGTAGCGATAATGTTCGCTGCGGCAGCGATCACATGATATCGTATCCACGATGGGGGCGGGTGCTTACACGCTCGATATCGCTAGCAAAAAACCCTAATTGGAGTGGTGCTTTAAATGTAAGTCCCCTGCCCCCTGTATTATACTTACCTGGTGCCATCTTTATTTTCTATCACCGCCGCTCCCACTGGTCTCCAATAATTTCCAAGCAGGTGGCTTGTACTCCTCTGTGGTATTGTTGCCGAAGCTTGCTGAACTTCTAACTGAGTCATCTAATGATAAGTAGTTCATGCTTTTCCCCTGTGTGTCCCCCTTATGTCAGCTATAGTGGTTAGTTGGGTTGACGAAGAGCTCATCCCGTCCATACCCTATTTAGGGTCCAGCACTAGGCATACCTAGGGTCAGGTATCCGGCTCGGCGCATAGGTGCAGAACCTATCTAGGGTGGTGAGGGACCCCAGAGACCAGCAGTAGGTTCGGTTAGGCATCACCATCTTCCCTCTTCATAGACACAGGGTTACCCTTCCCTTTCGCCATGCGCGTAGTACTTCCCTGTACCTAGCGTTACACCCATTAAATAATGTTAGGACAGGTTTATACATTTGAACATGGCTAGTAAACCCTGTTTGCTAGTTGGCAGTCATTTATTTACATTTTTATATAAGCAGACCCATTTCTTATGATATGTGCCCATAAATTGTCATTCTTCTTGGTAGAACAAGTTCCAATTACAGAAAACGATGCGCTACTTAGAACGATGATTCTTACGCCGGCTTAAAAATTATTTCACCCAAAAATTAGCATTTTGCTTGTTTGTCGGGTGCTTGGTTCCCTGTTTACATTGCCCACTTACCAGGAACTGAGCATTTCCAGCAACACTTGTTGACAATTATCGGCTAGTGTAAATCCAGATTTTTTTTAACACTGATACAATGATTCCCAAATTATAAGCAACTTTACTAGGTGTAACAACAACCAATTTTGTAGGTGAACTACCTACAAAACACACCTCAACTGTACCCTTCCCCACCAACTCCAATTTGACCCCTAGTTATACAGGTCCACAATAACCCTTCAACACCTATTTCAGTTCCATGAACCTATTGTACCAGATTTTGGCCTGGTTTGCAACAACCCAGGTTTGGAGCACTTCTACCTTATGTCGAGAGCGGGGAGGACGCCGTCGCTGCTGCGCTCTCGCTAACGCTCGGGTCCGGCACTGCTGCGGCTGCTCGGTGGCTCGAGCGGTGGGCCAGATCCGGGGACTCGAGCGGCGCTCCTCGCCCGTGAGTGAAAGGGGTGGTTGGTTTGGAGGATTTAGTCCGTGACGCCACCCACGGGTCGTGGTGAAGATGGGCACCACCGCTGTTGGTGACGGGGATCCCGGGAGCGATGGTAAGGAGCAGCTGGGATGTTGTTTTCCCCCTCCGTGGGTAGGGTTTGGTGGCCCCGGGGGGCCCGATGAAGTGACGGGGAGGCAGAGTTGGTGAGGTGCAGGGTTGCAGGAACAGCGCGGCGCGGTGCCGGATGGCACGGGTGTACTCACTCAGCAAGAAAGGTACAAAGTCCTCGGTAAACCAAACGGCTGGATGGACGGGTCCCGCAGCCGGCTGCAGTGCTTCTCCCCGAACAGGTGATGGCGGCTGTCTTTCCCTGCACCTTGATGTTCTCTTTCTGACTCCTAGGGATTCCCAACGGTAGTCCGCTCCCCGGTGTATGGGTACCGGGGGAGCCCGTTTGCCCGCAGACGCTGGCCCTTGGGTCTCTAGCTTTAGGCGGTAGCTGTATACCCTCACGGTGTGGGCGGTTGCCTTCAATCGGGACTTTTGCTGTTGTGAAACCCCTGGGGTTCCAGTCACATTCGGATCTGACTATTGTCGGCGGCTCCAAGCCTGGTCGGGGTCCGATGGCCCTGCCTGTGTGTGCTGGCTTCACTTCGCTCCCCGGTCTGTACCGGCGGGCCGTCGCCCGTCCCCGGTCCTACGGTTCCGCATTGCTCCACCACTCCTGCAGACGGCCACCACCGTCTGCCAACCTTGCTGTCAGTGCCTGGGCCACAAACCCAGGCACCCAAGTGTTCACTCCTCTCACTTCAAACTCCTACACTGAACTGTCACTTTTCCCGCCTCCAGGCCTGTGAACTCCTCGGTGGCTGGAGCCAACTGCTTAGCTCCGCCCCACCTGGGGTGGACATCAGACACTGGAGGGAGGCAACAAGGGTTTTTGTTTGGCTGGTGTCCCTGTCTAGTGGGGGTGGGGGTGTTTGGATGTTATCTGTGATGACCTGGCTAGACCAGGGCGCCACATTCCCCCTTGGTGAAATGCAGACCGTCCGCGGGCTGCCCGTCCATCACCGGTTTTATTTTTCAACTGTAAAAAGATATAAATAACATGTAAAACATTTTCAAACATAAGGATTTCTTGTAAGGACACTTCAACGTTGCACATATATAACATTTTTAATAACAGACGTACCGGTGTCTTCCGCTCTCCCACCCAAGCAACCTAGCCCTGATGCTGCCCCTAAGAAGTGGGCAGCACCCCTTGACCCCAGTCCAGGTTCAGGCTGCCCGAGCGGGAACGGGTACGGTAACTCGCACCCGGCTGTCACTTCAGGTGACCCACGTCCTTGGGGGACCCCTGACCCCCGGAGGATGCCCACCGGTCCTGGTGGTGGCCGGGCCCCAGCCTGCTCTGCTGCGGGCCCTTCCTCCAATCTGCCTCTCCGGAGGCGGCTCCGACGGAATATTACCCCTCAACATATTTACAAGCCCACTAGTCCGTGGGTGGCCTGCCAGTTCTCGGCCATGTCCATGAGTAGTCTCTCATGCAGGTTGTAAAACACACATGGTCCCTCCGGGGACAACTTGCCAGCAACGGCCGGAATAATCATGTAGACAATCAGGTAACTGTCACGGTTCATTAGAGTCATTCAATCACACTGCTGAGGGTCCCAACGGGGGACAACTGCTTGCAACGGAGGACCGCTGCCACTACTTGAGGTCATACTCCTCTGAGACCTCCTCCAGCTCCTCATCCGGATGGCTTGGTGGAGGAGGGGGCTGGGGCCGCGTCTGCTCACTGCGGCTGTTCCTCTGTTTTACATCCAGGGTGAACCAGCCCCTCTCTCCGCAGTGGCGGGTGTAAGTCACTAGGTCACCCGGCAGTAGATCACGACCTGGGTGGCCCGTGGGGAGGTGTGAATTGGCATCACGGCGGGCCACGCATACTTCGGTCTCCAGGCCCGGCTCATAGATGAAGCCAAACCCCCTTCTTTGGTCGAACTAACAGACTTGACCCTCGTACACTGGGCCCCGCACCCGAAAGGTGGCATGATGGAGTGCATCTTTCTCTCGGATCACCCTCGCCAGCACTTTGGCCCTCTGCTGCTCTCTAGCGGCGATCTCCCGGCCCAACGGGTTTGGCTCCCTGTCCCAGTATGGGGCGTTGGCAGACCCCTGCGCCCGGGTCGGGCCTCGCTGGACCGCACCCACACCGGCCACGACCGGTTCTCTGTTGTGGGGGTCCTGCGGTGACATGGCCTGTACTGCGGCTTTGCAGTTGCGGCCCGGCGCAGCCTCAGCCGAGGCGGGGGATTCAGGGCTTGTTGACCTCACCCATTGAGCCTTCGGGCCAGCAGCAGCTGGTTATTCCACGGCCGGGCGGACTGCCGGAGCCGGGACAGCTTCAGGTGCGGCCACTTCCGGGGCCGATGGCTCCTTGTCGCGGACAGCTACTTCCCGCGGGGCCTTCCACGGTAGCGGGAGGGACGCAGGCAGGTCCCGAACAATGCTCCCAGGCCGGTCCTCTAGGGCGGACGGGTTGGCTTCCGCTACCAGTGTTGGGGGTAGCGAACCGAGCGGAGGGGCAACAACAGCCGGTACGGATGGCGGGGGAAGCAGGAGGGTGAGCGGCCGGTCCTTCTCGGACATAGGGGCGTGGGTCGCTTACCCGCTCCTCCAACTCTGTCTCCACCTCGCGTCTCCGCACGGCCGCCGCCACTTCCTCCATCTCAGCCACCCAGCACTCCATCAAAAACCGGACCTGGGCTTGAAGGCGGCAGCATATCTGTGCGGTCCGGGCTTCCACCCACGCCGCTGTTCCTGGCGTGGGCTCGGGGATTTCCACAGTGCCGGACGGACGGGACATCATGCGTGGCCATATTCCAGGAAACAATTGTATGCAGAGTCCTGGCGTCCCCGCTTTTATAGCTTCGGCTACATCAGGCAGACACACTCTCGCACCCCCTTGGTACTCTTCAGCACTTCCGTTTGTTGGGGCGGGGCTTCGCTTTCGCGCCTTCCCTGCTTGGAGAAGATGCTCGAGTGGGAGATTTTCGCGCCAAGATGGCGGCGCTTCAAAATTTTCGGCCGGACGCCGCCGGCGGAGATCACTAGACGCACTTCTATTGGTAAGTAGAGGGGTTCAATCCTGTTCGTAACGCCAAGTTGTCGCGGGCAGGGAGGACGCCATCGCTGCTGCGCTCTCGCTAATGCTCGGGTCCGGCGCTGCTGCGGCTGCTCGGTGGCTCGAGCGGTGGGCCGGATCCGGGGACTCGAGCGGCGCTCCTCGCCCGTGAGTGAAAGGGGTGGTTGGTTTGGAGGATTTAGTCCGTGACGCCACCCACGGGTCGTGGTATAGATGGGGACCACCGCTGCTGGTGACGGGGATCCCGGGAGCGATGGTAGGGAGCAGCTGGGATGTTGTTTTCCCCTCCGTGGGTAGGGGTTGGTGGTCCCGGGGCCCGATGACGTGACGGGGAGGCAGGGTTGCTGAGGTGCAGGGTTGCAGGGACAGCGCGGCGCGGTGCCGGATGGCACGGGTGTACTCACTCAGCAAGAAAGGTACAAAGTCCTCGGTAAACCAAACGGCTGGATGGACGGGTCCCGCAGCCGGCTGCAGTGCTTCTCCTCGGACAGGTGATGGCGGCTGTCTTTCCCTGCACCTTGAAGTTCTCTTTCTGACTACTAGGGATTCCCAACGGTAGTCCGCTCCCCGGTGTATGGGTACCGGAGGAGCCCGTTTGCCCGCAGACGCTGGCCCTTGGGTCTCTAGCCTTAGGCGGTAGCTGTATACCCTCACGGTGTGGGCGGTTGCCTTCAATCGGGACTTTTGCTGTTGTGAAACCCCTGGGGTTCCAGTCACATTCGGATCTGACTATTGTCGGCGGCTCCAAGCCTGGTCGGGGTCCGATGGCCCTGCCTGTGTGTGCTGGCTTCACTTCGCTCCCCGGTCGGTACCGGCGGGCTGGCGCCCATCCCCGGTCCTACGGTTCCGCGTTGCTCCACCACTCCTGCAGACGGCCACCACCGTCTGCCAACCTTGCTGTCAGTGCCTGGGCCACAAACCCAGACACCCAAGTGTTCACTCTTCTCACTTCAAACTCCTACACTGAACTGTCCCTTTTCCCGCCTCCAGGCCTGTGAACTCCTCGGTGGGTGGAGCCAACCGCTTAGCTCCACCCCACCTGGGGTGGACATCAGACACTGGAGGGAGGCAACAAGGGTTTTTGTTTGGCTGGTGTCCCTGTCTAGTGGGGGTGGGGGTGTTTGGATGTTATCTGTGATGACCTGGCTAGACCAGGGCACCACATTTACACCTCCCCAGAGTGATTTGTTTATAGGGTGATTATACATAACTTGGCTTCTAGTGTCTTGGTGATAGCCCAAATCATGTCGCACAAGCTATTCAGCTCTGTGGCTAAGACTCATTTTTCATTGAGGCAAAAAAAATCCCAAACATTAGTCCTCAAAACGCTATACAGACCTTATTAGGCAATTCATTGAGATATTCTTGACCCCTGGCCTCAAAGAGTAATGCAGATTCTGCGCAGATTTAATGTCATTCTCTTCACCTCACTGCTCACAGACGTTCTTTAACGAGCAGTCACATAATTTTCACTTGTCTTTTAAAATTTCGATCTACCAGTTCCATAAAGGCAAGATAAAGCCTATTTAGTCAGATGTGTGGGGTAAACTAAGCCCACCCACTGGTGCCAAGAACTCAACTTGGTCTCTTGTTTTATACCCTTTATATGGCATTGTGATCGAGGAACACAACAAGCAACATTTCCCAACCATGCCTAATTGAAGGTACATGCAGTCTTTTTAATATACAGTTTGGAAAAAAGGGGCTAAATTTCTACCCATAAAACAGTAGAGTATAAGACCCCAGCACCTCTCATCAGGGTCAACAGGAAGGAAGTCAATTGCTATAGCACAATCTAAAGTAGAGGTCCCTAACCTTTTTGGTTTTGAGAGCCAAATTCTACTCTGAGAAAGGGTCGCGAGCCACATTTAGCTCCCGCTCCCCTCACAGTAGTGACACATAGAGCCCCCAATACTGGTAAAATTGAAGCTTTATTCCAAGTTGCAGGGGTTCCTACTTCCATTCATATTTGCTCTTCTGTATGGAGCTACTCACAAAGGTCCCCTTCTGGAGACCTGATCTTCATAGCTGTGTGCTAATGTGGCGCCCTGGACAAGCCAGCGGCCACAGGTAACAACACACACACACCCCCACCCCCAGCAGTTTCACAGCAGACACCCCCAGTGAAACTTGATTCCTTTCCTCGGGCTCAGACAGACACACCAGGTGGGCAGAGTCAGGAGATGGAGACGCCCACCCAGGAGTTTAGCTGGCCTGAGGCAGGAAACAAGCCCAGTCAAGTTCAGGCAAAGGAAGAGAGAGGAGGTCTGCAGAGAGGCAGACATAGCCAGGGGCCTAGGTTGGAGCCTAGGGCCCTCATACAGAAAGTCAGGCAGACGGTAGTGGCCGTCTGCAGGGAGCCGGGGAGACAGTTGGTGGAACCGTAGGTAGCCGGGGCTGGGTCGGTGGCCCACCGGTACTGAACCGGGGAGCCAGCTGGAAGCCGGAACGCAGGAGGGGTGTGCACGGAGGTGAAAGAAAGGACTTACACCACCAAACTGGGCCAGGGGAGAAACAACAACCGCAGCCGTCTGTGGGACCCGTCCATCTAGCCGTGTGTTTTACTGAGAACTGTGTGAGTGAGTACCACCGTGCCGTGCGGCACCGCGCTGCCCCCGTGACCCTGCACCTCACCAAGCCCCGTAACCCGCCTGCTACCCATCCACCTACCTCACCGGGCCCCGGGACAACCAACCCCCTACCCACGGAGGGGAGAACTAACATCTAGCTGCTCCATACCATCACTCCCGGGATCCCCGTCTAGAGCAGCGGTGGTGTTCCAATCTCACCACAACCGTGGGTGGCGTCACGGACAATCTCCCTTACCAAGTCCCCTTTTACTGTGGAGCCTGGGATCACAGACCGGGTCACGCCACCGTGATACCCACAGAAGTGACCTCGTGGCCCGGATCTGAGTACCCCTTATCCACGGGCGACACATTTGGCGTCACGAACAGGATCCTACCACTCTGCCGTTTGGTAGAGGTGCGCCTTGTTACCGCCGGAGGTGTCCGGCCAAAAATTTTGCAAAGCCGCCATCTTGGGCGCGAAAAATTTCCCGCTCGAGCGTCTTCCCCGAGCAGGAAAGGCGCGAAAGTGGAGCCCCGCCCCCTGAAGAAAGAAGTGCCAAAAAGAGACTAAGGGGGACGGGATGGCGTCCGGCCGCATGTGAACCGCGGCTGTAGAAGCAGGGACGCCAGGACTCTGCCAGTGTTTGGTTCCTGGAACACTGCTGCACGAGATGTCCCGTCCATCCGGCACCGCTGAAACCTCAGTGCCCATGCCCGCGGCCAACGCCCCGACCGACCCGTTACCTCTGTCACCGGTAGTGGAGCTCGCAGCGTCTGTGAGGGAGGGTCCAGGCCTTACCATCGTCACCGCCCTGCCACCGATCCCGGCTTCCATCCCAGCCGTACCGCCGATGACGACGGCCCCGGCAGTCCGCCCGGCTGCGACGGAGTTGACGACGGCACCGGAAGTCCGCCCGGCCTCAACGGCAGCGAAGCACCCATCCCGTTAACTATCTGGGCAGCCTGGTTCTGGACTGGGGTCAAGGGTTGCTGCCCATTTCTTAGAGGCAGCATCAGGGCCAGGTTGTTTGGGTGGGTGACTGAAGGACACGTTCCATTGTTATTATTAAAAGTGTTTTAATGTTTGATGTGCCTCCCGTTGTGGGAAGTTTGCAAAGTAATGCTTGTGTTTAATGTTTTAATCTTTTACAGTTAAAAAGAGAAAAATAAAACCGGTGATTGATGGGCAGCCCGCGGACGGTCTGCATTTTGCTAAGGGGGAATGTGGCGCCCTGGACAAGCCAGGGGCCACAGGTAACAACACACACACACCCCCACCCCCAGCAGTTTCACAGCAGACACCCCCAGTGAAACTTGATTCCTTTCCTCGGGCTCAGACAGACACACCAGGTGGGCAGAGTCAGGAGATGGAGACGCCCACCCAGGAGTTTAGCTGGCCTGAGGCAGGAAACAAGCCCAGTCAAGTTCAGGCAGAGGAAGAGAGAGGAGGTCTGCAGAGAGGCAGACATAGCCAGGGGCCTAGGTTGGAGCCTAGGGCCCTCGTACAGAAAGTCAGGCAGACGGTAGTGGCCGTCTGCAGGGAGCCGGGGAGACAGTTGGTAGAACCGTAGGTAGCCGGGGCTGGGCGGTGGCCCACCGGTACTGAACCGGGGAGCCAGCTGGAAGCCGGAACGCAGGAGGGGTGTGCACGGAGGTGAAAGAAAGGACTTACACCACCAAACTGGGCCAGGGGAGAAACAACAACCGCTGCCGTCTGTGGGACCCGTCCATCTAGCCGTGTGTTTTACTGAGAACTGTGTCATCATCATTACCTGCTGAGTGAGTACCACCGTGCCGTGCGGCACCGCGCTGCCCCCGCGACCCTGCACCTCACCAGGCCCCGTAACCCACCTGCTACCCATCCACCTACCTCACCGGGCCCCGGGACAACCAACCCCCTACCCACGGAGGGGAGAACTAACATCTAGCTGCTCCATACCATCACTCCCGGGATCCCCGTCTAGAGCAGCGGACAATCTCCCTTACCAAATCCCCTTTTACTGTGGAGCCTGGGATCACAGACCGGGTCACGCCACCGTGATACCCACAGAAGTGACCTCGTGGCCTGGATCTGAGTACCCCTTATCCACGGGCGACACACTAGATCTGGTGCTACTGCATCAAGCTGGTAGACAGCTGCGAGCCACATAACATTGGCAAGCAAGCCACATGTGGCTCCTAAGCCACAGGTTGGGGTCCCCTGGTCTAAAGTGTCATTTCAAAGTTGCCAGGTATTTTCCTTCAGCCAAAAGTTTCTTCAGCTTTGAGTTGAGATAGTTGCCGGTTCCTTCAGTTGACAACCAACATACTGACTTGGCCTAGCATTTTTGTTTTTTATTAGGAGACGGAATATGACTTATTTACCTGGAAAACAAAAGGATCGGGAGTTTGAAGTCACCCCAACTTTATTTCTCTTGACATCAGAGTTAGGAGGACACCCCCATAAATGGACGTCCGATGTTGCCAAAATTGTCAGGCTGCCTATAAATCCAATGTGTATGGAGGCTTGTACGTCTCTGAAACTTCAGGACTATGAATGCAGAATGTCATATTAATTTCACACAAAGAATTCCTTATCTAAGGATCTAATATGACTCTTGAGGATTAGAAGGCTTTTTTCTCACTGCTATAGAAAGATGTAATCCATTTTAATATCCGGCTTCTAATGATAAAAATAAAGTCTGTTGAAATTAAGGCGCCGGCGTCCTATAATGGCCGCGTATGTGCACTAAGACGCCTCAGCAGTACTCACAGACTCAATTATTTCATGGGGCTGAAATCCTTCGTGTTTTGCCAGGCTCTCACATAGTACTTAGTCATTAAAATAAGATAATCTGGCCCGCATTTGGAAAGTAAGGTATTTTATTGAACCTGTCACTACTTGTTTCCCTGTGGAATCCATTAACATAATCCTCACTTTACAGTTTCTCAGAATTTGTATAAACTTAAAAAAAATGCATTTGTTAGAAAAATCGAACATTGTATCACAGCTGAAGAAGTAAGTTTACGCATCAGTGGGGACAGAGAATGTGCGAGACATAGGACGATGGCAAATAAAATATTTAGAAGTAAATACCAATTTATAAAGGAAATATAACGAGCTGGTGAAATGTGCTGGGGAGCACGGAGACGAGGAATATAAAGATGTTGTAAAGTGTTCATGTCCTGCGCCTTATCACATGGTGATAGTCAATCATACATCTGATTCTGGAATTTTAGATGTATTATGGCCCCTCAATAACCTCAATTTAGAATATTTTCAGCAAAGAACAGTCGTTCTCGGGCCATGATAACTTGAAACTGTTGCAGATTTCAGCTTTCAGCAGAATCATTCTGCATCAAGACAAGCCTAAGGCGGGCTTTGCACACTACGACATCGCAGGTGCGATGTCGGTGGGTTCAAATTGAAAGTGACGCACATCCGGCATCGCAGGCAACATCGTAGTGTGTAAAGCCTAGATGATACGATTAACGAGCGCAAAAGCGTCGTAATCGTATCATCGGTATAGCGTCGGCGTAATCCATAATTACGCTGACGCGACGGTCCGATGTTGTTCCTCGTTCCTGCGGCAGCACACATCGCTGTGTGTGAAGCCGCAGGAGCGAGGAACATCTCCTACCTGCGTCACCGCGGCTTCCGTAGGATATGCGGAAGGAAGGAGGTGGGTGGGATGTTTACATCCCGTTCATCTCCGCCCCTCCGCTCATATTGGCCGCCTGCCGTGTGACGTCGCAGTGACGCCGTACGACCCGCCCCCTTAATAAGGAGGCGGGTTGCCGGCCAGAGCGACGTTCCAGGACAGGTGAGTCCATGTGAAGCTGCCGTAGCGATAATGTTCGCTACGGCAGCTATCACAAGGATATTGCAGCTGCGACGGGGGTGGGGGACTATCGCGCTCGGCATCGCAGCATCGCCTTGCGATGTCGCATGGTGCAAAGTACCCCTAAGGCTATGTGTCCACGCTGCGGAAAATGCGCGAATTTTTCCGCGGATTTCCCGAAAATCTGCAGCTCAGGCACTTCCCAGCTATTTCTATGGCATTTTGGAAATGCTGTGCCCATGCTGCGGATTTTTCCGCAGTGGATTTCGTGCAGATTTTGATCCGGAAAAATCTGCAACATATCAATTATTGTTGCGGATTTTCATCCGGATTTTGGCTTTAAAATTGGGGGAAAAAAAAATCCGCACCAAAATAAGCATCAAATCCGCGGCAATTCCGCGGTAAATCCTCGGCAAATCCGCACCTTTGAAAAGGTGCGGATTTTGCGGGAAAGCCGCGGATTTTGATGCAGAAAAATCCGCAGCTACATTCTCCCGTGGACACATAGCCTAAGGGTATGTCCATACAACATCAGGCAGGATCCAGTGAAAAAAATTGTAACAAATGCCAAAAGGATTACTCAGAGTAGTTGACTAGGATGCACCAGATACCTAGTCCTGTAATGATAATCTTCTACTGATAAACACTGATTTTATTGAAACAATTCAAAGGTGAGTGACACATACTGTAACTGTTATATTTGTCCTTATATCATGCTGCTTTAAGATTATACAGCAAAAACCTGCTGACAAATTCCCTTTAACCATATCTGTTTAAAGGGAACCTGTCACTAGATTTGTCGACTAAAAGCTGAGGCTACCACCACTGAGCTCTTATATACAGCATTTCAGAATACTGTGTATAAGAGCCCAGGCTGCTGTACAGAACATAAAAATCACTTTTATTGTACTAACTTGCAGTGTGGTCCTCTCCGATGGGTGTCGGTCTCTGCTGTGATCGCCATCCTCCTTCTTCTGAGGCCCATGTGCATGACGTGTCTACATCATGCACATTAGCCGTTATTGAAGTCCTGCACAGGTGTGGTGCCCGTGAGGCTCCAGTCGCCACAGAGTATTGCACCTTATTTAAGGTGCGATATTCACCTCGGGTAAGGAGGGGGTTGATCACTGGTGTTCCACATTCACACTTTGCATACCATCATGAGGCATGGGACTTCCCCGGTCACTGAAGCCAGCCACCTGGGGGGCGGGTTCCACTTCGGGTAGAAGTAGGAGCAAACTCACACAATTTTGAGTCAGTCTACCCGGGACACCAATTCAAGGACACGACACCATCACCACTTTCTTCTCTTCTCTTCACGGGGCCTGCGGCTTGGAGCAGAGCGCTCAGCCCAGGCTCCCCATTGCTGGAAGGGCAACTCTGACAAAGAACTTTCTTCTTTCAAACACCGGTGACTGCTTCTAATTTATCAGAGGTTGACGGGGCACATCACAGTGGGTGACCAGTAATACCGAGGCGAGCGGCACAAAGAATGAGTAAAGACACCTGGAACCACAGCATCTGACTCAGACTCTTATTACCGGCGCCGCCGCCCCTGTGCCTCGGTGCCAAAGGCCATCGCCAGTGTAGCGCCCCTGAACCACTTAGGGCACTACTAGGTACTGCATCTTCACCAGGATGCAGGGCCTAACCCCAGGGACCTGGAACACCAGTGCCAGTGACATCTGCACACACCAAAATCCCAGTTTACACTCCACACCAGGGGTAATTGGCTAGTCAGGTACCAAAGGGATGGCCACCTAGAGGGCGGAGCCAGTCCAGGGGACTAGACAGCCTGGTGGGAGGGGACACAGGGTCCACACTGCCCGCCGTACGGATGAGGAGACTGCCAAAAGACATTCGGGACCCAAACCAGCTCCAAGCTACGGGGACCCAACCACACTGAGGGTGCTGGGGACAGAGCAACCGAGTCATCAAACTGGCACTGGAACTAGAGCTGTCCAAGGGCTCAACTGTGAGTAAAGACTGTTAACTTACAACCCACGGTGTGGCCTTCCTTCTTTGGCGAAAGTCTTCACCATATATCCCCTGGGGCTCCGTCCTACCTGCAGAAGGCCTACCACCACAGCTGCCATTACCACCAGCCCTAGGGATAATCAACTCAGCAGCGGTGGTTCCACCATCTTAACCGCAACCCGCAGGTGGCGTCACACCAATGACTTCAATCTCCCCTGTTAATACTCCCCATTAAAAAGCACCCAGGGCACGGGACCGGACAACGGCCACCAAAGTGACATTCCTCAGTTATAAACCACCCGGGACTGTGTACCCCATAACCCTGGGCGACACACCATCACTACTCCTGTCGCGGGCGGCGGGGCGCTGCGCTCGCTAACGCTCGGGTCTGGCGCTGCTGCTCGGTGGCTCGAGTGGTGGGCCGGATCCGGGGACTCGAGCGGCGCTCCTCGCCCGTGAGTAAAAAGGGGGTGGTTTGTTTGGGGATTTATTCTGTGACTCCACCCACGGGTTGTGGTGAAGATGGGCACCACCGCTGCTGGTGACGGGGATCCCGGGAGCGATGGTAGGGAGCAGCTGGGATGTTGTTTTCCCCCTCCGTGGGTAGGGGTTGGTGGTCCCGGGGCCCGGTGGTGTGACGGGGAGGCAGGGTCGGTGAGGTGCAGGGTTGCAGGGACAGCGCGGTGCGGTGCCGGATGGCACGGGTGTACTCACTCAGCAATAGATGCACAAAGTCTCCGGTAAACCAAACGGCTGGATGGACGGGTCCCGCAGCCGGCTGCAGTGTCTCTCCCCGGACAGGTGATGGTGGCTGTCTCTCCCTGCACCTTTGTGCACTGTGTTGACTTCAATGGCTTCCCAACGGTAGTCCGCTCCCCGGTGTATAGATACCGGAGGAGCCCGTTTTGCCCGCAGGTGCTGGCCCTTGGATTTCTAGCCGGTGGCGGAGGCTGTGTATTTTCATGGTGTGAGCGGTTGCCTTCAATCCGGACTTGGTTGTTAGGGAACCCCGGGGGTTCCTGTCACATTCGGATTTGACTATTAACGGCGGCTCCAAGCCTGGTCGGGGTCCGATGGCCCTGCCTGTGTGCTTCGCTTCACTCCGCTCCCCGGTCCGGTACCGGTGGGCCACCGCCCAGCCCCGGTCCTTACGGCTCTGCGGAGTTCCACAAACTCCTGCAGACGGCCACCACCATCTGTCAACCTTGCTGTCAGTGCCTGGGCTCCGACCCAGACACCTCAAGTGTTTACTCCTCTCACTTTCACCTCCAAACTCTAACTGTCACTTTTCCCGCCTCTAGGCCTGTGAACTCCTCGGTGGGCCGCCTGGCTCCGCCCCACCTGGTGTGGACATCAGACCCTGGAGGGAGGCAATAAGAGTTTTGTGTCTGACTAATGTAACTGTCCGGGGGTGGGGGTGTGTGTGTGTTTTGTCTGTGGCTACCTGGCTAGTCCAGGGCGCCACACTCCCCTCATCATCCTCCCCGGGGCCCGCTCCACCTGTGGGGAGCGACACCATCTCTGCTGCTATTACCATCCACCCCAGAGGACAGCAACAGCAGCAGTGGCTAATCTCTGGCCGCGTACCACAGGTGGCGTCACAACAATCTTCCTACTACAACCCCCATCATCCTCTCTCCTTATTTGTGTACACCTCGGGGCTCGAAGCTGGGCAGATCACCGCGCAACATCCTAGATCACCACACCGACCCAGTGACGAGTAACTCAGGTACGAGACCCCGTGCCTTAATCCCCCCTGCCCCCTGAGTGCTACACAAGCACACTTTGATTTGCCCTCCCATGCGCGGGTGGTCTTTAACATTTCCTCGCTCCTGCACATTACAATACTTTGATGTGCCCTCAGCATGGCAGATCAAAGTTCACCTGCGCAGAACTGCAATGTCAGCCTGTGTGGATGATGTAGACACGTTATCCATACTGGGCTAGGTAGAAGGAGGATGGAGACTGCAGCAGAGAGGAGGCGCCGGACCAGAGAGCAGCGACACCCATCGAACTGGACCACCCCCCTAGGTGAGTATTATAAAAGTGTTTTTTACGTTATACAGAGTAGCCTGGGCTCTTATTACAGTATTTTTGGCTTGAAAAAAGTTCACTTGGAACTGAAATGTTGCCACAGGCTCATTAAAGGCTTTTTTAATTAAAAAGCTGGTGTGCTGCCTTTATTATTCTATTTTTGGATATATAATACAACTTGTGGAAGGTTGCGGTAAGGCCTTGCACCTAGTACCTTCAACAGTGGTGCATGACTACATTTTGTTTATTTATCTATCTATCTATCTATCTACACAGTGTGCACAATTATTAGGCAAGTTCTATTTTATTGGATTTTTTTTATTATATATCAACAATAGTGATGAGCGAGTATGCTTGTCACTACTCGGTACTCGCACGAGTATCACTGTACTCGGGCTACTCGGCGGGTACCGAGTAATTTCGCGATACTCGTGCTGTACTCGTGGTCTTCATCCCTGCATGTTGGTGCTCTTTTGAGAGCCAGCCCTCATGCAGGGATTGGCTGGCAGACCACTGCAATGCCACAGCCCTGTTAGTTGTGGAATTGCAGTGATTGGCCGGCCCGCACAGGGTGACCGAGCTTTTATACCGGCGGGCATGCTGTGCTCTGCACACAGCCATCTCGTATTCCCTGCTTTCCTCGCCCACAGGCGCCTATGATTGGTTGCAGTGAGACACACCCCCACGCTGAGTGACAGGTGTCTCACTGCACCCAATCACAGCAGCCGGTGGGCGTGTGTATACTGTGCAGTGAAATAAATAATTAAATAATTAAAGAAAACGGCGTCCGGTTCCCCCCAATTTTAATACCAGCCAGATAAAGCCATACAGCTGAAGGCTGGTATTCTCAGGATGGGGAGCCCCACGTTATCGGGAGCCCCCCAGCCTAACAATATCAGTCAGCAGCCGCCCAGAATTGCCGCATACATTATATGCGACAGTTCTGGGACTGTACCCGGCTCTTCCCGATTTGCCCTGATGCGTTGGCAAATCGGGGTAATAAGGAGTTAATGGCAGCCCATAGCTGCCAATAAATCCTAGATTAATCATGTCAGGCGTCTCCCCGAGATACCTTCCATGATTAATCTGTAAATTACAGTAAATAAACACACACACCTGAAAAAATCCTTTATTAGAAATAAAAAACACAAACCAATTCCCTCGTAACCAATTTAATAAGCCCCAAAAAGCCCTCCATGTCCGGCGTAATCTACGGACCTCCAGCGTCGCATCCAGCTCTGCTGCATGGAGGTGACAGGAGCTGCAGCAGACACCGCCGCTCCGGTCAGCTCCACGCAGCAACTGAGGTGAGTAGCGCGATCAGCTGCTGTCAGTCAGGTAACTCACGGCCACCGCTGGATACAGCGGTGGCCGCGGATAAGCTTAGTGACAGCTCAGTTTATTAGCTGCGTGGAGGTGACAGGAGCGGCGGTGAGTAGCGCCATCAGCTGAGCTGTCACTGAGGTTACCCGCGGCCACCGCTGGATCCAGGTAACCTCAGTGACAGCTCAGCTGATCGCGCGGCTGTCTTCATTAGCTGCGTGGAGGTGACAGGAGCGGCGGTGTCTCCTGCAGCTCCTGTCACCTCCATGCAGCAGAGCTGAATGCGACGCTGGAGGTCCGTGGTTTACGCCGGACATGGAGGGCTTTTTGGGGCTTATTAAATTGGTTACGAGGGAATTGGTTTGTGTTTTTTATTTCTAATAAAGGATTTTTTCGTGTGTGTGTGTTTATTTACTGTCACTTACAGATTAATCATGGAAGGTTTCTCGGGGAGACGCCTGGCATGATTAATCTAGGACTTATTGGCAGCTATGGGCTGCCAATAACTCCTTATTACCCTGATTTGCCAACGCACCAGGGCAAATCGGGAAGAGCCGGGTACTGTCCCAGAACAGTCGCATATAATGTATGCGGCCATTCTGGGCGGCTGCTGACTGACATTGTTAGGCTGGGGGGCTCCCCATAACGTGGAGCTCCCCATCCTGAGAATACCAGCCTTCAGCCGTATGGCTTTATCTGGCTGGTATTAAAATTGGGGGGACCGCACGCCGTTTTTTTAAATTATTTAATTATTTATTTCACTGCACAGTATACACACGCCCACCGGCTGCTGTGATTGGGTGCAGTGAGACACCTGTCACTCAGCGTGGGGACGTGTCTCACTGCAACCAATCATAGGCGCCGAAAAGCAGGAAAACAGGGAATACGAGATTGTTTAATGAGCGGCCGGCTTTTTCAAAAGAGGAAAAGCCGCCGGAGTTTAGTGAACAGCTGTGCAGCGCCGCGGCAGTGATCGGGGAACGGTAAGTAATGAGGGGGGAGACTGACCGACAGACTGTCAGAGGGGGAAAGACAAGACAGAGAGAGACCGACCGACAGACTGAGGGAGATAGAATGAAGAAAAAAAAATGACCGACATTGCTAGTAAAAAGCACAAAACGTGCGTTTTGGACATCGGAGTGCCACACAATGTTTTCACGTAAAATCTTTTATGTAATCTCAAAAAGTAACATACACCAGCTCTATCTCACTATTGGGTATGTGCCCTTAACATTTCCGCCATGAAAATTCATTTTGGTGTCATTTTGGAAGGTTTTCTGGTGAGTCCGTAAAAATGGCGTAAAACTCGGACAAAATTGTTCACAGCTGTGACTTTTGAGTGATAAATGCTTCAAGGGGTCTTCCCCATACTGTTGCCATGTCATTTGAGCACTCTTCTAAGACTTTTGTGACATTTTTAGGGTTTCTACATGCTGCCTGGGGTCATTTCATGAAAATACTCGGGTCTCCCATAGGATAACATTGGGCTCGGTGCTCGGGCCGAGTACACGAGTATCTTGGGATGCTCGGCCCGAGCCTCGAGCACCCGAGCTTTTTGGTACTCGCTCACCACTAATCAACAACTATGTTCTCAATCAACCCAAAAACCTCATAAATATCAAAGCTTAATATTTTTGGAAATTGGAGTGTTTTTTTTAAAAATGTGGCTATCTTAGGGGGATATCTGTTTGTGCAGGTAACTATTACTGTGCAGAATTATTAGGCAACTTAATAAAAACCAAATATATTCCCCTCTCACTTGTTTATTTTCACCAGGTAAATCAATATAACTGCACAAAATTTAGAAATAAACATTTCTGACATGCAAAAACAAAACCCCCAAAAATTAGTGATCAATATAGCCATCTTTCTTTATGATGACACTCAGCAGCCTACCATTCATAGATTCTGTCAGATGCATGATCCGTTTACGATCAACATTGCGTGCAGCAGACACCACAGCCTCCAGACACTGTTCTGAGAGGTGTACTATTTTCCCTCCCTGTAGATCTCACATTTTATGAGGGACCACAGGTTCTCTATGGGGTTCAGATCAGGTGAACAAGGGGGCCATGTCATTATTTTTTCAGCTTTTAGACCTTTAGTGGCCAGCCACGCTGTGGAGTAGTTGGATGCATGTGATGGAGCTTTGTCCTGTATGAAAATCATGTTTTTCTTGAACGATACCGACTTCTTCCTGTACCACTGCTTGAAGAAGTTGTCTTCCAGAAACTGGCAGTAGGTCTGGGAGTTGAGCTTCACTCCATCCTCAACCCAAAAAGGTCCCACAAGTTCATCTTTGATGATACCAGCCCATACCAGTACCCCACCTCCACCTTGCTGGCGTCTGAGTCAGAGTGGAGCTCTCTGCCCTTTACTGATCCAGCCTCTGGCCCATCCATCTGGCCCATTAAGAGTCATTCTCATTTCATTAGTTCATAAAACTTTTGAAAAATTAGTCTTAAGATATTTCTTGGCCCAGTCTTGACGTTTTATCTTATGTTTCTTGTTCAAAGGTGGTGGTTTTTCAGCCTTCCTTACCTTGGCCATGTCCCTGAGTATGTCACACCATGTGCTTTTTGATACTCCAGTAACGTTGCAGCTCTGAAATATGGCCAAACTGGTGGCAAATTGCATCTTGGCAGCTTCACGCTTGATTTTCCTCAATTCATGGGCAGTTATTTTGCGACTTTTTTGCCCAACACGCTTCTCGCGACCCTGTTGGCTATTTGCCATGAAATGCTTGATTGTTCGATGATCATGCTTCAAAAGTTTGGCAATTTCAAGACTGCTGCATCCCTCTGCAAGACATCTCACAATTTTGGACTTTTCAGAGCCCGTCAAATCTCTCTTCGGACCCATTTTGCCAAAGGAAAGGAAGTTGCCTAATAATTAGGCCCACCTTATATAGGGTGTTGATGTCATTACACCGCACCCCTCCTCATTACAGAGATGTACATCACCTGATTTACTTAATTGGTAGTTGGCTCTCAGCCTATACAGCTTGGGGTAGGACAACATGTATAAAAAGTATCATGTGATCAAAATACCCATTTGCCTAATAATTCTGCACACAGTGTATCTATCTATCTCTCTATCCATGTCTCTATCTATCTATCTATCTATCCTTCTTTTTAGACACTAATTAGACTAATGCCTAATGAAACACAGCTAAGTGAAGCCAAAAAACGTAGATTTTTCTATCTGTTGCTTATGTAGCCATATCTCTGTCCTTCTATCTTTCTAACCTTCTAAGGTTAAAGAAAAGCAACTTGGAAGTATTCGGGACTGAAGACCTTTCAATTTAATTCCGAATCTCGGGTACATTATATCGATCAGATTTTCTGTCCTGATTGCATTGAAAGAGAAATGTAAATGTTCTAAGACATGACCCAAATTTGGCAGCAAAACGAAACCTATTAATTTTATCTGATCGATATTCTTTATACTGTGTAATGTCCAGACTCAACTCTGAGCCCTAGAATCTATAATTACCAAGTTTAGATAAACCGTGCTCTGCACTGAGGGTATGGGACTGTGATTTTGTACAAACTTTCTGGGCAATTTCTTTGTTTGTACAAACTTCAAGGCAGTTTGTTGCTTTGGTTTCCAGAAATGCACCAAAACTTTGCCTACATTGTCATTTTTAGGATCTGTAAAATGGCAAGAGGAGTCCTGGATATAAAAAAAAAAAAATATAAACACAATGATAAATCTGATTTTTAGCACCTGTGACTAGTTGTATGATGTGAAATGGAGAATGTATATTTAATTAGATTTTTGTGCAACGTGTAATTTTTGTTAATTTGAAACCCTCCTCTGAGTCTTTCTTCTGGACTGTAGGTAATAGTTGAATTTGGCACATAGAAGGGGCACATATCAGATGTAATGAGTATGTATTTCATTCTTTTCTCTGCACTATTCCTAAAACTGAACATGGACAAAACAGAATTCATTATCTTTCCTCCTCCTCACTCAACACTCCCCCTGACATACTGTATCTATCACTGTCAATTGCTGCTCACTTTCCCCAGTCCCACGTGCTCACTGCCTGGGAGTAAAGGCCGCTTTACACGTAGCAACATCTCTAACGAGATATCGTTGGGGTCACGGAATTCGTGAGGCACATCGGGCCTCGTTAGCGACGTCGTTGCGTGTAACCCGTACGAGCGACCGCTAACGATGAAAAATACTCCCCACATCGTTGATTGTTGAGACGTCATTCATTTCCCAAATATCGTTGCTCATTCTGGATGCAGGTTGTTCGTCGTTCCTGAGGCAGCACACATCGCTACTTGTAACACCCCAGGAACGACGAACAACAGCGTACCTGCGTCCTCCGGCAACGAGGTGGGAGTGACGATCCTGCGGCTCCTCTCCAACCCTCCACTTCAATTGGTCTTCTACTGGGTGACGTCGCTGTGACGCCGAACAAACCACCCTCTTAAAGAAGAGGTTGTTCGGTGGCCACAGCGACGTCCTTTGTAAGGTAAGTTAGTGTGATGCGTAAAACAAATCACAGAAAAAACGATCAAAGGGGAGTAACCCGAAAATATAAATCACAGAAAAAATACTCCTAAAATTTTTTTCGTTAAACTTTTATTGAATATCAATATATTGATATTCAATAAAAGTTTAACGAAAACATTTTTAGTGTGATGCGTACCAGCGATATAGTGCTACATGGGCAGCGATTTGCCCGTGACGCACAAACGACGTGGGCGGGTGCTTTCACAAGCAACATCGCTAGCGATGTCGCTACATGTAAAGCGGCCTTAACTCTAGACTGACCTCTCTTTCAAGCCACACATCCAAGCCCTCTTCACCTCCTGCCGCCTCCAACTCAAAAATATTTCCTGGATCCGTACATTCCTTTTCCAAGAAGCTGCAAAACCCTAGCACATGCCCTTATTATGTCCCGCCTGGATTATTGCAACCTCCTGCTCTGTGGCCTCCCTTCTAACAGTCTCGCACCCCTACAATCTATTTTAAACTATGCTGCCTGACTAATCCACCTGTCACCCCGCTACTTCCCAACCTTTCCTCTCTGCCAATCCCTTCACTGGCTTCCCATTGCCCAGCAACTCCAGTTCAAAACCCTAACCATGACCTAAAAAGCCATCCATAACCTGTCTCCTCCCTACATCTGTGACCTAGTCTCCTGGAACTTTCCTGCATGTAACCTTCGATACTTAAAAGATCTCCTTCTCTACTCCCCTCTCATCTGCTCTTCCCACCATCGCATCCAAGATTTCTCCCGTGCCTCCCCCATACTCTGGAATGCTCTGCCACAACATGTTAGACTCTCGCTTACCTAGACAAACTTCAAAAGGAACCTGAAGATCCACCTCTTCCAACAAGCCTACAACCTTCCGTAAACCCTCAGTCTGATATAGCACTGCACGACCAGCTCTACCCTCATCTACTGTATCCTCACCCATCCATTGTAGACTGTGAGTCCTTGCGGGCAGGGACCTCTCTCCTCCTGTACCTGTCTGTGACTTGTATTGTTTATGATTTTTGTACTTGTCCCTATTATGTATACCCCTTTCACATATAAATAGGATGGAATAAATGGTGCTATAATAATAATAAATAATAATAATAATGTATGAAACCTATGGTGCATATATAAACCGGTATTGGTGTCTATAATAGCTATTACGCATGTATCACGGAACATGCTTATATAGTGGCTTAAAGAGTGGACCAAGTTGGACCCTCGGACGGCACACGTGCTACTGATGCCTAGAATACCGTATTCCAGCTCCATCATTGTTTCCCTCCTCCTCATTCTCCATGTCTAAATTGTCATCCATATCAGTGGAAAGCTGGAAGGACTGCAGAACAGAAGCAGCAACAAGATCTGCTAAAACTAATTTGTTTAGGTAACAAACAGCTCAACGCTGCAGAGTTGTTGAAAGGTCTAACAGCCCAGATAGAACTGTGGCTCTTGCAGCTGAACCTACAACCAGACATGGTCGTGTTTGATAATGGTCATAACCTGGTGGCGGATCTGAAGCTTGACAAGCTTGCACATGTACCATGCCTGGCCCAAGTGCTCAACTTAGTAATTCATTGGTTTCTGAATACCTACCCAGATTTGCCTGAGCTACTTCTGAAGGTATGCTGCTTGTGCCCCCATTTTGGCAAGCCAGCTACAGCTGCCTCTGGTCTGGTAGTGCTGCAGCACCGTTTGCAAGTGCCAGCTCACTGACTTGCGTATGATGTGTCCATGTGCTGGAACGCCCCTTTACAAATGCTGGCAAGGCTTTGTGAGCAGCAGAGGGCAGTACTTGAATACTAGCTACGCTACAACATGCACTTCATATTCTAGTCCCCACATAAGAACCAACGAATGCCATAGATGTCTGACATCTGTGAAGTTCTCCAAAATTTTGAGGACTCAACCAAGATGGTGAGCGATGACGATGGTGAGCGATGACGATGGTGAGCGATGACGATGCCATAATCAGTGTAACCATTGAGCTTCTCACAATTAAAGAGAAAACTTTGATGGGCACCAGGTGGAGATGGAGGAAGCAACTACACAGGGTGACACTACCCAGCCCGGGTTTATCCCTTCTTCTCAGCTCGAATTGGGTGATAATGAAGAGAACGAAGCTAAGGAGGAGGAACAAGATATGGTTGCCTGCAATACAGAGGGAAATACCCATATCATGCTCTGTTCAGTGTGAATGGTCTGAAGAGAAGAAGCAGGAAGAGGAGAGGAAGGAGGCGGAAGAAGTAGAGATGGAGTTGTCATCGTGGTGGGGACAGGGAAGTCTTGCCTTTTGGAGTCTTGCATACATGGCTGATTTTTTGTTCCGTTGCTATCCCGTGACCCTCATGATATACGTATTTTGGCCAATACTGATTACTGGTTGTTCACCATTCTTGACCAACACTACAAGGAGAGCTTTCAATCTCTCCTTGCTGTGGTGGACAGGGCTGGTGAAATGGTGCAAAACTGGAAGGCCCTAGTTGAACAATCTGTCAAAAAATTCCCATTTGACAATGCTGGTGGCAAAGGTCATAGTTCCTTGGACAACCAAGGAGAACAGACAAGGAATGCACACACCAGGCCCAACAGAGGCAGGGGAACACTATCAAAGGGCTGGGTCAGCTTCATTAGACCCTCCCAGCACCCGGACACTGATGCAGAAGGTACTCTGACAAGGAGGGAAAAGTTTTGGAAGATGGTGAAGGAGTACCTTGCCGACCGTACCAGCGTCCTGCAGATTCCACTCTGCCATTCAACTATTGGGTATCCAAGCTGGACACGTGGCATAAACTGTTCCTTCATGCCTTAGAGGTATTGGCCTGCTTACTAGCATTTTGTCTTAGCGCGTTTTTAGTGCTGCCAGGGGTATAACAACTGACAGGCGCATCCACCTGCCAACTGATAATGTAACAGGCTAACTCTTATCAAAACAGGCTGAATTTTATCAAAATGAACAAAGTCTGCATTGGCCAGACTTCTCAACCCCACCAGATGACAGCAGCGGAACACAAAACCAATTCTAATGTTCCTTTTTAGGGGGTATTCCAATGCACCCCTTCCCACCCAAACAAGGGTACATAGTTCTATAGTTCATCATTTCTTCTTTTTCATGTCCTCCTCCTCTTCCTCTACCATATCCACAGTGTGATCAAGTGACCCATTAATTTTTCAAGGATGTCTATGATGCCCTTCTTCATCATTTTTCGAGTCCTACCTCAAAAATTCTTTTATATATATATATATATATATATATATATATATATATATAGACCACAGAAGTAAATGTTTTTCAGCCCTTGTACTTAATGCATAGGCTTTCCCAGTCTGGGAGTCCCACTTGCCAATTGGTAAAAGTGGTTTTCTGAGTACCTCCTCTATGTCTTCCAGGGTGTATTGGAGTACCTCCTTCTAATTTTGTGGCAGCCCTTGCATAGTGTAGGAGTCCAACTCTTAATAATGGGAATAAAAACATTTCTAAGGCCTTTCCCTATGTGTCTTCCATGGTGTATTGGGGTATAACCTTCTAATTCCTATTCAGCGATCACAGTTTCCAGGGTAGTCATACATCAGATGCAGGAATTTCTTAGCTTCACTTTTTGCTGGTACAGTGGAACCTCGCTTAACGAGTAACCCATTTAACGAGAATTTCGCTTAACAAGCAAAGCTTTCTGTAAATTTGTAACTCGATTTACGAGAAAGCTTTGCTCTACGAGCGAAATCCTCACTGCACACACTTCCGGTTCCGTACATCCACCGTGCTCTAACCCGCACTTGCAGTCAACACAAACACACACATGTATGCACAAACACACACGTGTACGCACAAACACACATGCACATACAGTATTATGCTCACCTTACCTTCCGTTCCACCGCCGGCCTCATGGTTCTAGTAGTTCCCGGGTACATCGCGACATCCTCGCGGCGAACTACAAGACCCAGGAGGCCCACGATGGAACGGAAAGTAAGGTGAGCATATAATATAATATAGTGTACCTTTTGTTTCATCGCCGGCCTCCTGGGTCCTGTAGTTCGCCGCTCCGCTCCACTCCACTCCATGCTGTGCATCGCCATCCATAGCAACGAAGCAGGAACTTCCTGTCAGACGCTACTCAAAGGCAGCACACTGGCCAATCAGAGGCAAGCGGATCTGCCTTTGACGTCAGCGCTCTGGCTGCGGAAGTTCCTCCCTCGTCGTTATGGTAACCCGATACACAGCCAGGTCCCGTACCAGAGAACAGCTAATCCAAGGAGACCGGCGATGCAACGGAAGGTAAGGTGAACATATAATATGTGCGTGTGCGTACGTGCTTGTGTGTTTGTGTTTGTTTGCGTGTGTTTGTATGTGTTTGTACGTGTTTGTGCGTGTGTGGAATGACAGAATAGGGAACCAGGATGGGACAATTAACACGTTGTGGAACGAATCGTCTGCATTGCAATGATTTCCTGTGGGAAATCTTGCTTTGCTGAACGAGTAACTTGGTTAACAAGCACACTCCCAGAACGCATTGTTCTTGTTAAGGCTACTTTCACACATCCGGTCTGAGCAGTGCGGCTCAATCCGGCTGTGAAACCTATGCAACGGATGCGGCGAAAACACCGCATCCTTTGCATAAGTTTTTACATGCGGCTCATCCGTTTTTTTCCGGTTGCGGCACGCTACTGAGCATGCGCAGTGGAAGAAACCGCATGCGGCGGCCGGATGCGTTTTTTTCCGCATCGCGCCGCATCCGGCGTCCATAGGCATGCATTGAAAAATGCGGCGCAGTAGCCAGATGCGGCACAATGCTTTTTTTTTTTGCTGGATTAAAAAATGTTGCAGGCAGCGTTCCATCCGGCCTCAGCATCAGCTAAATCCGCCGCATGCGGCAAAAACCGGACCGAACGCAAGCCCATGCGGCACAATACGGCACTAATGTAAGTCTATGCAAAAAAACTCGCAACCAGCGGCAAAGAAACGGTTGCGTTTTTTCTGCAGAGCGCCGTATTGTGCCGCAGAGCAAAAACCAGATGTGTGAAAGTAGCCTAAGCAAGATTCCACTGTATTCACAATGCTAACCACACAATTATCCGCAGCTGAGGCTCTGGGTTCTTATATCTATACAGAAGCTATGGCTGCTTCCTTACCTTCCCCTCAGCTTCTCTAGATCGATTCACACACAGACAAAATATCTCCTCTCCTCCCCTGCTAAGCCCAAAGACACTATCATGTGATTCAGCCAGGTGACCTGTATGTCATATATGGAAAGGAGGGCTGCCTCATTGACCCTTAACAACCTACTAATAGCAGAACATAACAGGTACATGACTGGGTGCATGTAAAAGCAAGTTCTATGCGCTGAATTCTCATGTGTAATATCTGTGAAGGAAAATGATAACAGAGTGCAAATAACATAAGGTAGCTATTAGCTCTGCTACATCTTAACAATCACATATATATCTGTAGTTTTCTCGCCATAAAAGGAGGGCGACCCAGACAATTTATTGCACATGGGCTCCAAGCTGTCAGTGTCCACCCCTACTATATCTAGTATTTTGTATGACCTCCATGATTTTTAAGGACAGGGCCAAGTCTTCCAGGCATGGAATGAACAACTTGGTGACATATTGAAAAAGCTTTCTTTTTCCATTCTTGAAGAATGAACTCTTTTAGAGCCTGGATGATGGATGGAGATTGATGACAATCTGTCTCTTCAGAATTCCTCATACGTGTTTGATTGGGTTCAGATCAGGACACACCCTGTCAGAAATGCAACAGATGTGTGATTTGGATCATTGTCATTTTGGAAAAGGGCACGTCTACCAAAGGCATTGATTGATGGTAGCAACTTTCTCTCAATATAGAGCAGTACCTCTATACATTATTTTGTGCATATATAAACCACTTCTATATGCTGAATTCTCATGTGCAACATTATATCATAGGTTATGAGCCTCTTGCATGCTAAGGAATGGCCATGTATGACAAGATATGGGCCTGCATAACAAGGAATAGGCATGTGTAGCACCCCAGGGGGTCAGAGGAAAATACTCGTCACCGGGCCGGTGAGGGTCAGAGGATGTCACGGGTGGCCCTGCTCGTTTTTATGACCCCGAGGTGTACATGGAAGGAGATGTGTGGATAAGGGTGATGGTGGAGGTTGTTGTCGTGACGCCACCTGCAGTATGCAGCCAGGGAATTAGCCGCTTCTGCTGTTGCTGTCTTCCGGGGAGGATGGTAGTAGCAGCCGAGGTGTTTCTGCTCCCCACAGGTGGGCGGGCCCCGGGGAGGATGATTAGGGGAGTAGTAATTTCGGGCGTGCCGGTGTGTATGGTGGCGGCGCCGGGAATGACAGGCGGACACAGTCTCTGCGGGTTCCAGGTGTCTTACTCACAGTTCTTTAAGTAACCCGGTTGCTGCTTCCGAAGCACTGGCCACCACTGTGATCGGCACCAGCCGATCCCGAGAAATTAGAGGTCACCGCTGGTATTCCCACTGTGAGTCCTTTCCGGTCAGGGTCCCTCCAATTCCGGTGTATGTGAAAAATGGAATGGGTCGCGGGTGTTTCCTGCACTCACTGCAGACCCTGGAATCCCATGTAGCTGTAGAGAACCTGGGCTGAGCTGGATGCTCCAAGCCACGTGTCCTATGGCGCTGCCAGAAGTGTGAGTAGAAGAAAGTGGACCGAGGTCCCAGTGTGCGTCTTACCCCAAGCTGTGCCCAGGGCTCACTGACTGATGACTGACTGATGTGTGAAGATGCTCCTTCCTTTTCCCCAACTGATACCTGCCCCCCAGGTGGCTGGATCAAGTGACTGGGAAAGTCCCATGCTTCATGATGGCCAATCCCCCTGCCTACCCTAGGCCTTCACCCCAGTAGGAAGGCAGCTGTTTGTGGTGTGTGAATGTGAGAATCACCAGCGATTAACCTCTCCTTACCTGAGATGAGTACTACATCTTAAAAGAGATCCAGTACACTGTGGCAACTGAAGCCTCAGGCACGCCACATTCCCCCACAGCAAATGGCAGCACTCCCGGGCTGCAAAGAAACAAAGTTAGTACACCACAATTTTTGTATGCAATAACAGGTTAACAATTTTCGCTGCATCAAGGCAGCATCAAACATTTCAACCATGTAAACATTCAAACACTTCCGGTCAGCAGTATCATCAATGCAATAAACATCAACATTTGCATATGAAAACAATTCTTGCTTGGCTGCTGGTGGTGGTGCCAGAGGGCTGGTCCCAGCCACCTAGCTCTGGGAACCCAAAGGACATCCTCGGGCAAAGTGTCCAACCTTGTCACAGCGCTGGCAGATCGGCTGCCCATCAACATCCTAACGATCAGGAACCTGGGGCAGCAGGTTCTTCTCTCGTTGCCGCCAGGGGAGGTCATCAGCACTAGAAGCCAGTTCAATGGTTGCAGGTTGCTGAGTCCTTTGCTTGGATTGCACCGCTTTCATCAAAGGGGCCATGCCTTGAATCAATTCCAGGACCTGGAGCCAAGTTGAAACAAGTCACTTAGGTATGTGATTCTCTTCAGTGGACATGTTCTTGCAGGCACAGTGTGTCCTGCTGGTTTCCGGTAGCGGGGCTCCTTTTCACGCTCTTTGTGGGCTCCACCCACAAAAGCATGCCCCCTCGTTTCCCGCTCTCCGCAAGTAATGGCGACTGTCCTTTTCAGGTGATACAGTTTAACACAGTTCTTTAAGGCGCATAGCACCCGGTTTTTGTGGGTACGCAATCCTGTTTGTGACGCCAAATGTAGCACCCCAGGGTGTCAGGGGAAAATACTTGTAACCAGGCCGGTGAGGGTCAGGGGATGTCACGGGTGGCCCTGCCCAGTTTCGTGACCTCGAGGTGTACACGGAGGGAGATAGGTGGATAAGGGTGATGGTGGTGGTTGTTGTCGTGACACCACCTGGGGTATGCAGCCAGGGAATTAGCCGCCGCTGCTGTCGCTGTCCTCCAGGGTGACTGGTAGTAGCAACCAAGGTGTTTCTGCTCCCCACAGGTGGAGTGGGCCCAGGGGAGGATGATGAGGGGAGTAATAATGGCGGGCGCTAAGGCGCGGGGTGACGGCGCAAGGAATTACAGTCGGACTCAGTCTCTGCGGGTTCCAGGTGTTTTTCAGTTCTTTAAGTAACCCAGTTGCCACTTCCGAAGCACTGGCTACCGCTGTGATGGGCCCCAGCCGATCCCAAGCAATTCGAGGTCACTGCCGGTGTTCCCACTGTGAGTCCTTTCTTCCTTTCTGGTCAGGGTCCTTCCAATCCTGGTGTATGTGGATGATGGCCAACCCCCCTGCCTACCATAGGCCATCCCCCCAGTGGGAAGGCACCTAACTGTTTGTGGTGTGTGAATGTGATAATCACCAACGATTAACCTCTCCTTACACATGTATGGCAAGATATGGGCCTGGCCCTGCATACTAAGGAATGGCCATGTATCACAGGTTATGGGCCTCCTGCATAATAATAAATGGGCATGTATCACAAGTTATGGGTCTGCAAAACAAGAAATAGGCATGTACGGCAAGATATGGGCCTGCATAATAAGGAATGGGCATGTATCACAGGTTATGGGCCTACATAATAAGGAATAGGTATGTATGATCAGTTATATAGGCCTACAAATAAGCAACGGCCATGTATGACAGGTTAATGGCCAACATAATAAGGAATAGGCATGTATGACGAGTTATATAGGCCTACAAAATAAGGATTGATCATGCATCACAAGTTATGAGCCTACATAATAAGGAATGGTCATGTATCACAGGTTATGGGCCTACATAATAAGGAATGGGCATGTAGACAAATTACAGGTCTACATAATGAGCAATGGGTATGCATGACGAGATATATAGGCCTAACTAATTAGGAATGGGCATTCATGACAAGATATGGGCTTGACTCTGCATAATAAGGAATAGACATGTATCACAGATTATGGGCCTGCATAATTATATTATCTGCATGTATATTAAGTAATGGGAATACAAACAAATAAATGTCAGTTCACCAACTCTTCACACCAAAATGTTCTTTCATGCTTGGACAACTGGAAACAACATCTAGAAACAGTGAAGAAGGATCCAGCATGGAGAGGAGTTCTCCAATATAAGATCCAGACATGAGCATATATTCAGCAGAGAGGGTTCCTGACTGCATATGTGTTATTGAATAAAATTGGGACTTTATTCTAAAAGAACCTATCTTAGTAATGGGCATGTGTTACAGGTTACATGTCGCAAATTTCACCATTCCGTAAGTGAACCCCTTTTCTTTTTTAATCATTGCCGACATGCACCGTCTCCAGCGTATACGTGATGTGTGAAGATTGAGACATAATATACGAGTATTTTCTTGCAGAAAACAGACAGTAGAAATGTGAATAATAAAAATATGCAAATCATGTTATTATCGGCTGGATAATATTTTTCAATTAAAATCAAGTTCAATTACAGAAATGCCTAATGAGGTGATGGCGGAATAATTTCACCAGATTTACTGAACGTTTATTGGAATATTACTTTCACATCACGTCAGAAGCACAGTTCTGAGGACGGGGAGCCATTTGATTATTTTCCTCATCATGCTTTGATCCCCGCGGTCTAAACCTTGACTAAGAGCAATCTATGCACCCTGGTAATTTAATATGGTGACATAGTATGATCCATGGGGTTAAGGACAGGCGGAGTGTCTGAGACAGTGAGGATTAATTCTACATGACCTTAACGAGCCACAAATTACTCATATCTCTGACCTAAATATCATGTCATTGAACTGTAATTACAAATTGGACTTTTCAAGTAGAGTAAAATGTTTATTAAAATTATAAATATATATATTTTTTGTACTCTCAAAATGCCAGTGGATTATTATAAGGAATGTGGCATTTACTGAGCCAATTTTTGTTTAGAAAAGCTTTGCTTTACAGACAAAGTATGCTTGTTATTTTAATTTTACATTTGTCATTTTAAGGAAGCATTGTATGGGAAACATGGTGCCCATAGATTCGCAGGACTCGGTTCATCTACCACGTTGATTATCTATGGATTTTGGACAGAAGCCTTGAAAAATCACTTATTACCTGATGACATACACAGCTCTTCTTTTGAAGTTTAATTTGCAGGGTTTTTTTGCAGGAATTTCCTAAAAGTATTGCCATCATTTTGTTTCTTCCAGGGTCTACTGGAGTACCTCCTTCTAATTTTTGGCAACCCTTGCATATAGTGTATAGGCTTTACTACTGTAGGAGTCCAACTCTTAATAAGGGAAATCAAAATTTTCTGAGGCCTTTATGTGTCTTCCAGGGTGTATTGGAACACCTCTTTCTAATTTCTCAACTTTTCAACTCCATCGGATGACAGCAGCAGAACATAAAGCCAATTCTAATGTTCCTTTTGGGTGGTATGCCCATGCACACCTTTCCACCCAAACAAGGGTAATTGGCTCTTGATTTCTTCTTTCTCGTGTCCTCTTCCCCCAGCATATGTACAGGGTGATCAAGTGACCTTCACTCTTCATTTTTCAAGGGTGTGTATGATGCCCTTCTTCATAATTTTTCACACACACACACACACACACACACACACACACACACACACACACACACACACACACACACACACACTGTATATACACCCCAAGAGGTAAATGTTTTTCCTCTCTTGCACTTAGTGGATAGGTTTACCCAGTCTAGGAGTCCCTCTCCTTAAGAATGGGGAAAAAATGGTTTTCCAAGGCCCTCCTCTATGTGTCTTCCAGGGTGTATTGGAGTACTTCCTTCTAATTTTGGCAGCCCTTGCATATAGTGCATAGGCTTTACTAGTGTAGGAGTCCAACTCTTAATAATGGGAATTAAAATGTTCTGAGACCTTTCTCTATGTGTCTTCTAGGGTGTATTGGAGTACAGCCTTGTAATTCCTATTCAGCAATCACAGTTACTTTCCAGGGTAGTCATGTGGTTACACATCAGATGCAGTGATTTCTTAGCTTCTCTTTCTACTGTTATGCACAATCCTAACCACACAATTATCTGAAGCTGCGTCTCTGTGTTCTTATATTTATACGGGAGATATGGCTGCTCCCTTACCTTCCCCCTCAGCTTCTCCATCAGGTCCAGCAAAAAAGGATAAGCGCTTAGATCAATCTGCTCCCAACATCATCAGTACGCCAACCACATATTGACCCACAGGTAAATGCAGAGAAGGAAAGGGTCGGCATCCATAGAAGTAAAATTTTATTAAGAATACATTTAAAACAAGGAACATATGTTGTGTTTGGGACAACTTCTTTAAGTTGTAGACAAATAACTTTCTCAGTCTCTTCTACTACATACTTACACATTGCTGAGAAGCGTCCCAGCAGATGTCAGAGTAAATGCAGGTGTAGGGGACTTTTAAGCAGCTGCACTGCCTTTCTATAATCAGGCAGAGTGCTTCCCGCACCTCATACCTTGAATGTTTGCATCCATTGCCTGCATCTTAAAATAATCCTTTTCCTTTATTTTTCGTAATACAAAAAGTAGGTAGAAAAGTAGGCAGAATGAATCAACGAGGTCCTTGTAAGACTGAGGCACATGTTCCCAGACAATGACATTACATGCGCTGGTAAATATTAGAATTTAATAAAGTTTTGATTTTTTTCAAAGGGAGTCGTTGCCAAAAGCTTAAAGAAAGGACAAATCCTGACAGTGGGTATTATTCTGATGAGCAGAAGATATTAAAGCTTTGCAAAACCTGCTGACTGCTACAAGCTGTGCGGAGACTGAGTCGCTCCTGGGTCTAGAGAAACTATCGCGGTGCTGTGATTTCTAGATACAATTATTGATTTCATTACTAAGCCACATGTAGAGAAAACATTGAAGAAAAATAAATAAATTGTGCCAACATTATTCATCAAAGCAACTCAAAAATAATACGGGGAAATCAGATAGATATGATGCGAGTGTCCTAAGATCAAAATTTGTTTGTAATCTTTTAGTGAAAGAAATCCTTTCAAGAGGATTTATCTAATCAATCTGGTACGCCTGTATTATTATACTTTGCAAAATAACAATATATCACCGGAGTGACAAGGAAGGGGCAGTGACTGGAAGGGAACCCTTGCGCTAGCCCTCAGACTAGGCTCAACCCAGAGGTATGCTTAAAAGTAGTGAGGTCTGGGCCCCCAGCATCTCCTTATCTCCTGTCCTTGACATTGATGGTAAGACCTCCACCACAACGAACCACCCAGGTGCAGGGGGACAAGGACAGGAGTCAGGACACCATCGAGGGGTAAAAATAAAAACTCACTCACACTTATTACCAACACTAGGGGACAACAAAAGGTGTACAGGGAGGGGTAACATGGAAAGGAGAAAGTAACCAAAACAGGATCACTTCACAAACAACACTTACACAGACAAGCAACAGAAAGCCCCTCCTCACAGCTCCAGGCCTAGCTCTAGACTGAACTGTCATTCACTCTGTGACTGCCAAAAGAAAAACATATGTTTAATGTACGAGTATAAAGGCCTCTGATGATAAAAAAAGACCCTCAGCCAGTAACTATCCTCCCCAAGAGACGAGTGTTACACAATAAAAATGAACCTACGATGGCTGAGAAATTGAACATTGAAGCCAAGTACAACTTAACCTGGAAGTGCACTAGGACAGTGTCAGTGTTACCTGAGTGCATCCACACTCGAATTATGCATTAATCTACATGTGGCCACATCAGACTAATGCAAGACAGGTAATTTTTATGGTTGGACCAAAAAGGCTGCAATAATTCTGGAAGGCTGCACGAAAGGTGCAACTATTTACAGGTACAGTTCCGACCACACAGTGTCCAGTGGCCCGGTCGTCCATCATATCAAACAGGGAACATTATTCAAACAAACACAAATTATTGGGTTCTTGGGAACTCCTGGAAGGCCGGTATCAGGTAGTTTTCCTTTGGGGTTTGGGTGGACTTGTCACAGCTCCGCTTTCTGTAGGGCTCTTGGGGGACAACGGGCATTAACTCTGGCTTTTCAACTGGGGTGGGTGCTGATGCTGCAGCTGCCACCTCCGGAAGACACAGCCCCGCTCTCCTTTTTGCCGGGTACAGATGACTCCATCACCGGGGTACAAGTCTCTACCAGGGTGACCTCTGGGGAGATAAGCTTCCACATCCCACCAGGACACAAATACCTCCCTAGCGATGAACCCCCACCCCTTGCCTAGGTTAAACTTGGTTACAGTACCTTTATGGAGCTCTCCAAGGGTCGATGGACGGGCCCATCATAGACGCTCCTTGTTTGCCAGGTTCTTACTTTCCACCTACGCCAGCCGAGCCCACCGCTGACTTTCCTCGGCGGCTAGCTGAACGAGGGTGGCCTGACGGTCCTTCTCCGCATCGATGTCCACAGTCATGGCACCCCTGCGGCAGTTGCCAAGGGGTTTGGCTGGGGCATTTCCCACACCAGTCCTGGGTGGGTGCCCTCCGGTTGTCCGGAGTGAGCCTAGCTCCCGGTTCTCCATCATCTGCCCATTCGGAGGCAACAGGTTCCCCTGCTGCCGGAACAAGGAAAACGTTGCAGGCAGCCTGGTCAACAGCAGCCTATTCTGTAGCTACCGGGTGAGCAGCAGCTGGATCCTGGTTAGGGTTAGCGGTCTGATCTTCCCCCCTCTGGTCGTCGCTGACCTGGGCATTGGCTGCCGGGTTTGGAAGCAGCGGGATATTCGGCAACCTGGAAAGCAGCTACTGGGTCATCAGCTGCCTGGCCGTCATGGGCCTGGGCATTTGCAGTGGGATCTTTGGCTACCGGGGTGTAGGCCCGCATCACCGCCACCGAGACGATCATGGAAGCCTCCCATTCCTTGAAGGCATCTAGCTGCTGCTGCCTCATCTGCTGCGTCAGGTGCAGCACCTCCGCTTCCAGGTTCTCCAGTGTCCACATGCATAGGTGCACTGGTGTGCCCCCTTGGCGGCCTGGGTCTGCCAACCTGAATACTCTTCAGCACATGAGGTTAAGGTGCGACCACTCCTTTTGAGCTCCAAGGCAGACACTCTGGCTCTCTCTAAATGAAGTCTCTCCTCTCCCCACTCCTGTTTCGTTTCTCCAGTCCTTTGACATCAGGGGCGGGGCCTGACTTTCCTGCCACTCCAGCCCACCAGCCTGCAAAGCGCGGGAGTTTTCCCGCCAACTGTCATTACGTAATGGCGGCTAGAACCAGATATTAAATAAATAGTCTCACTTTCAAAAGGTGCACAGTACCCGATTGTTGCGGTCACGAAGATCCTGTTCGTGATGTGAAAAGTAACACCCTGGGGTCGTTTTTTTTTTACCCAACATTGTTGGGCCAGGGGTTGCAGACCCTCTGCATCATCACGGGCTGGCCTGACCCGGTTTCATGACCCCGAGGCGTACAGAAGGGAGGGAAGGCAGTGGATGGGAGCAAGGATGGAGGATGGGGGTAGTGATGGTGAGGAAAGTCTTTTTAGATCATGACGCCACCTCTGGTCCGCGGCCAGAGATGGGCCGCCACTGCGAGTGTTGCTCTCCGGGGCTGATGGTGAAGGTTGCAGCCGGAATGGTGTTACTCCTCACAGACAGATTGGGGTTACCCTGGGGAGGATGATGAAGGATGGATGGGGGTGGTGCTAGTCCCCGTTGGCACCTCGGCGCTGGACGACGGCGCTGGCAAATAAGAGGCAGAGGCAGAAGCTTTGGTTCCAGGTCTTTCACTCACTTGTAGTTCAGGCGCTGCCCCAGAGTACCAGTCTCTGCCACGATGGGCTCCAGCCGATCCCAAATTCGTTTAAGGTCGGGTCCGGTGTGTCAGCCTATGGGCCCTTCTTCCTTTGATGAGCTAAGTATCGGATCCCCGTGGCGCGAAGCACTTGGGGATCCCGGTGTCAGTAAAGTGTCCCGTCCTGTATGCTGATAGCGCGGTTCCGCCGTGGGGCCGATCGAAGAGCTCAGCCCCGGATCCTATATGCTATTTGGCTCCAGGAATAGTGGGACAGGTCCGGCAACTTTGCTAGCCTGTTCCTGCGACCCTTGGTAGACAACTTGAAGTATGCCTGCACTAGGGTTCTGTACCCTGACAGCGCAGATCCTGTGGAAGCAGCCTCCTGCTTCTCCCCAGTGACCGTGTTGAAACGCCTTGGCCCACAGAGCTGCCTTGCGGCACGTCCGCTCTGCTTGGCGTCTGTAGCTATTCTCTCCCTGTAGTTGTGTTGTGTGTCCGAAGCTGTTGCCTCCAGCTGTTGCCACCGGCTGGTTCCCTACTCTCACTAGGTCAACCTGCTTCTTCCCCTGTGTGCTCCTCACTCCCCCTGGTGCTTGCTTCTTCCTGACCCATAAGTGCGGTGGCGTCTTGTAAACCCAACTGCTGTGGTGACCCACTTCTGTGACCTAACCCTGGCCTGGTCTTCATTAGGAAGGGCAACCCACTCTAATTTGTATGTATTTTTTTTTGAAGCTTGTGCCGACCTTCTCTGGACCCAGGATAAATACTACACTCTAAAGGAGGTGCAGTACCCTATGGCGCCTGAAGCCTAAGGGGCGCCACAGTAACATGCTAAGAGAGCGGACTAGTCGGCGGATATAACGTCGTTGCGACTAGTCCCTGCGCTCATTAGCATATCATAAAAGATCTTTAGAAATACTTTTTCTAAAGATCTCTTTATCTATGCTACTAGATACAGGGATTAGCAATATGCACCCAGAATTGCTCATGGTTCTGGGTGCTTATTGCTCTTGACAGGTTCCCTTTAAAGGGAATCTGTCAGCTATCTTAACCACAAGAAGGATGAATCAGACACTGGCATTTTTACGGTTACACTTTGAAAACCGGCCAGAGTCTATGCATCTCGGATGACTAGTATGAGGGAGGTCTACATTAGAACATATACGGAGAGACTTGTCAATCATGGGGAGCTGGGCAGGGACAAATGACTTGGGACCTGCCTCAGACTGGTCATCTGAGACACATAGTCCCAGGCCGGCTTCTGAAAGTATGTTTCCTACGAAAAGCCGCAGTGTTTTGGAGTAACACATACACAGCTGGAATCACACAGCCGGTGTCTGGATCATGCAGACCGTGGTTCAGGTGGCATAAATCAGCTGACAGGTTCCCTTTAAAGTCCAAAGCTTAAAGTTTGGGAAGCAATAAACCACTGCATGCATGATGAGATAGATAGCTTATTAATTTTCCCAAAAAATGATGTTTATATCAGCAATTATAACATCTGACTGAGCGATTCTAATTTATTTAGGACTTAACATTTAAATGAATGTGATGTCCTCGTCCCATGAAAGTCATACAGCTTCACGCCAGAGATAATTTGATTGTGTGCATTTATAAATCAATTTACTATAAATAAGTTTCACCCGATGAGTTATTAAAAATGTCTGTGCCTTGAAGAGAAGGAGGAGTTTGTGGGCTACTGACTCTTGGCCAGCAGATTTCAGGGAATTAATCCGATGTAATACATCACAGACATGGCACTTGGACACCTGTTTCCTATCCATTTAATTTTCTGTACAAGTGTGTGTGTGCATTATTCTACTTTAGACAGATGGGGAAAACCTTCCACCCTTTTAAAAATGGGTATTTTTAATATTAAAATGACATATATAATTATAAACTGACAAGCAAAAGGGTAACAATGTTTTGAACTTTTGATTTTCAGGCTTCGTATCTCACCATTCACTACAGCTTCAAATGTGAGGACCTTCATTTTATAAACAATCATCTTGGCTATCTCATACATAAATTTGACTTGCAACTAACATTAGCATATGACTAACATAATTAACATATGATTAGTTATGCAGATTCTTATCCTGATAATGCATTGTTACCATTTTGCTCTTGGTATTTGAAAAATCTTTTTCTTCAGGTATATTACAAATCACAACCTGTTCTCACATTCCCAATTAGCTCTGTATTTATTAGGTTGATTCCCAAGAGAACTGGTTTAAATCGAGAAGCAGCCAAGAAGAACATTTCCCAAGTAAAGAGAAACAGCATCATCCAGCTCATCCATAGCGGTCTCTTGGCCAAGAAAATTGCCAAACTGCATCATGCAAGGACATGACAGTTGGAAGAATATGAAATGAAGACTATCCAGCAATTCAAAAGTCATGAGGTGGACATCCAGGCAGAATATCGGAGTCAACAAGTTGGCTCGTCGTGAGGTCTATCAGTTATGGCCCGCCAAACACGGTGGTGTAGGTGGCTCGTATTCTTCATGAGAGGGAGATCACAGATGTCCAAGCACCGTGCGATGCATGTTACATAAGTTTGGAATGGTGACTTGAGAAAAGGTGATGAAGCCTCGACTTCAATATTGTGCGGCTGTATCCATTTTGTATCGACTTCAATATTGTCATAAGAAGTGTTGGCTCGAGTTTGCAAAAAAGTATGAAAAGTGAACAGTAGCAGATTGGAAACGGGCGATTTGGAGCGATGAGACAAATTCAATAGTCTAGGCTCTGATGGGTCCAAATGGGTCTGGAAGAAATAAGGGAAAAAGGGGTTAACGGATTGAGAAAAAGAAGGAACTGTCAAGTTCGGTGGAGGCAACCTGATAATATGGAGGTGTTTAACAGACAAAGGCATTGGATATTTGACCAGGATCAATGGTGGTCTCAAAGGTGAGATATATGTGAGTATCCTACAAGACAGGTTACTTCATACACTCAAGAACTATGGGTATGAAAAGGACGACATAGTGTTCCAGCAGGACAACGACCTGAAGGCCCCCAATGATGCACAAATTGTTCCAAATGGTTCATTTAAGGCAAAGTAGGCAATAGAAAGACAGAATTTTAGTTTTTATTCCTGTCTATGAAAGGAATTTGAACTTATGGATCAGAAAAATTGAATACTGGTTGTGATGTAGATGTCACACGGTTACTGGAGATTTTGTGGACCCAGTTTGAAAAACATTTGGCTTGGATTATATGTAGAAATGGAATTTATGGGATTTCCTGATTCTCCCACTTTGACCCTATAGCGGCATCTGGACTTTGTTGCAGAGAATCCCAAAATAGATACCCCAGAATTCATCTTTGTTGGCAAAATCTGACCTACAACTGGACAGAAAACACAAGAGCATAACACCAGACAAAAGGAATAGTCAAATGGTCAAAGGTTAGGGCAGGCAAGCTAAGTAGTTAAACTAGTGGGGTCCAGAAAATACAGCTGATTAGTGGAAGATCAGGGCACACAGTAGACCGGTAAATCTCATCAAATGCTAAGAAAGAGAGAAAGGGTAATTACTTAGTATCTAAGTATTGCTTACAAACAGGATGATGGGGTCTTTATAGAGTCTGTGTCATCTGTACATTAGTTGGGGAAAATGTGCAAAGACGTTCTGTGACACCATCAAAGCAGGGAGTTGCTGCACACAAATGGTAGACAACTGCCAAGAATCCAATGTCAGGAAGAAGATGAAGACCTTGAAGGTCTGAGCAGGAGGGTGGCCAAAGACTCAGACATGGAAGAACCTCTGCATAGGATGTCAGAAAAGAGCATGATGGTGACACCGAAGTGAATCGGGCTAGAGATGAGCGAACCCAAACTTGTAAAGTTTGGGGTTTATACCGAACATGGACTTTGAAAAACATCAGTGTCCGAATTCGGAGTTTGGGTGCTGTACGTATACTGACCACTCAATCAAGCATCGCTATGCTCGGGTACTCTGCCCAGTGGGAGTAGCTTATAGTCTCTGAATGGCTTTCACTGGGGGTAAAAACAATGTCTTCAGATGTAATGTGTACAAAAATTTAAAAACAGCACTCCCTCTTCCGTAAATGCTGTGTTTATGGCTGCTTGTATGTTGGCTGGAGAGACAAAACTGCCCAATCATTGATTTCCAATGGAGTTTGGGCTCAAGTTCACGTCAAATCCAAGTCCCGATCACAACTGTATCTAAAGTCCATTTGAAGCCGGCTAACCCGAACTTCCACAGGTCTGCATATGTCTAAACGGGGGCATGACTATAGATAATATATTATAAAATATTATGCAGATAATTTAGATTATTTAGATTATGGAAACAATGATGAACGTATGAGTAATAATACCACTCTTTCTTACTTTTCAAAGTTTTTGTTAAGCAATGAGAAAAAGCCACTGAGAAGATAATGATTAAAATATTCAAATTAAATACAAGAACTTAGACTGGAACTTGATGAAGTAACAGGGGATTTATTTCCCCCATGAGAGGAGTTCATTGTCACATTATGACACATTGTTACCAATAGATCGCACTTTCCTTACCAAACATTTCAAAATATGTCTTATAACTTTGCTGAAATGTAGGTTACTCTTGGAAACTGGATGGCTTAAGGCAAGAGTGGGAATAGGGCCATGGTTTCTCTTTTAGTAGAACATTGAAAATAGTCCAAGCAAAGGGGGGAAAATACTAAAATAAATGGAACCTTTTCCATTTCCCTTAGGACAGTGAAGGAGGTAACTATAAACATATTGTATATATATTTCAAACTTTTAAAGGACTAGTTAAAGAAAAAAATGGTTTATAAATATGTCGGTTAATAATGAATTGGTTCATGTGAAATTGTGGTGTAGCTCCCAGTCCTGGTCCCAACGTGGTATCCCCATGCGTCCCCGCTCGCAGGCCCTGCCCGGGGCGCCCTCCCTCTCACCTGTCTGGTCCCAGTGTGGTATCCCCATACGTCCCCGCTCGCAGGCCCTGCCGTGGGCGCCCTCCCTCTCACCTGCCTGGTCCCAGTGTGGTATCCCCATGCGTCCCCACTCGCAGACCATGCCAGGGGCGCCCTCCCTCTCACCTGCCTGGTCCCAGCGTGGTATCCCCACGCATCCCACTTCCAGGCTCCGGCGGGGGCACCCTCCCACTCACTTGCCCGGCGGTCCCTCTTGCTCCTCCCTTGTGCCGGGATCTGCTGCAGCCTCTCCCTGCTTCCAGGCAATAGGGTGCGAGCGCGATCACGCCCCCTTCCTTAAAGGGCCAGATGTCCCATTACCCGGAAGCTATTACTAGGTCACCTATTATCCTAAAGGTATTTAAGACTGCTTCCGCTTACAGGAGGCACCTGAGTAACGTTGCCTATTGTGCTTTGCTAGTTCTCAGGTCCCTATATTTTACTGTGTCTAGTCCTGCTAGTGAGTCCTAGTATCGATTTCATGTGCCTAATCTCTGTCTCGTCCTAGAGCCTGATCTCTACCATCACCTCCGCTATTAACATTGGTCTCATCTCAATATAAATCATCTATCCAGATCACTATGGGCATAAACTTTTTTTAAGCTTCCAGGTATACTTAACTTTTCTTAGCCCCCAGAGTAAAACATCACATTGGATGGAGACTTTGGCGGATAATAGATGTCGTCACCCAATTATACCATTTCATTGAAGTCATAGAAGCAAAGTTCAAGATGTGATCTATTTCTAGCATGTGCTCTAGAATCTTAATGTCATGTGGTGTCCAGATCCAAACTCATTAGGTGTCATAGCGGCGTCAGGCTCTGTTCACACTGCAGAGCCTGACAGGCAACCTGATGTCTCCTAGTTGTTCAGCCAGAGCTGTTTCATGTGCATTGTTCCTCAGTCCTGCAGGAGTTAATTCCTGCTGACCTGGGGAACTCTGCTAGGAGCTCAGGTTGCCAATTACCAATCACAGCTGTCTCCTTCCTTCCTCGTATACTATTCTGGACCTTGCTACTCAGCGCCGATAATAGCTTCATCATAGCTCCAGCGATTCTGGTCCTTTATGGTGATCCAGTTCATGGTGATCTGTAGTTGCTACTTTGATTGGTGTGGAAGTATCACTGTTGTGCGTTAACTTCTTTCCTTTTTCTTTATGCTCCTGTACAGGTATAATCTCTCCTTTGTGTTTGAGTGCAGTGTGTATGAATGTCCATTCTCCCTTGTTCATATCGTTTCTGTGGGGTTTTGTTGCTGTGTTTTTGGCCCGCCCCAAGGGTTGGAGAGAGGGGGAGTAAGATGAGGCTCCGGATAGGAGTTAGGGTCACGCAGTGGGCTCAGACCTTGCTACCATCAAGCCTACCTCTGATATAAGGGACAGCACAGGGTCGCTAGTCTGAGGACCAGCCTAGGGGGGCCTGTTCTGTTATTTCATACCTCCTGACACTTAACCCTAGAACGTGCAACCATAGAAAACAAGTAACCTAGCAGGCCTGCGAGGCCCCAGGTATGCATTCTAGGGTTAAAGATCCAGAATGAGACCATGAAAATACTAAGTAGGCTGTATTTTATTTTTTGTTTTAAATAATTGCTCACAAAATTGAATTTAAATATGAGTTTTCAGTTGTATACATGTATAAATATTAAAAGACTAAGCTGAACTTGGCAACACTTGAGACAAATGGAGCTCATTTCCCATGCAATATATTGGCCATAATATATGTTCTTTACTTATTCACTCAGATGTGCTGCATGTCAGAGTAATACAATGAGAGGTATATTTATGTGTTATACATACAGCCTGGTTACTGTCATAATCCTCTTGCGAGTCTTGACACAAGTAGTAAATAATCGCTATTTTACTAGCAATTCTCTGCTAGTCCATTCATTATGTGGTGTGAGTGGCATTTATATTCCCTTATTCTGTGCTCTAAAATTCACAAGATAGTTAACCTGCAGGACTTTGGTGACTTATTTCCCTGTTGCTACTACTTTGTGCACCGTCATTGGAAAACTCCGTTCATCATTCCAGGCTATCACGTTGACTATAGTTTCGATTGTCCTGGGATCAATGGCAGACTGCAGAATATTGAAAGGTAAAAAATAAATAAAGATGAAATATACTTGATAAAAACATTTTAAGTATCAGAAAGTCAGGTCAACACATTGCACAGTGACATACCTGCCAATACTGTATTTCCAAAATTGTACCAATATATGTTCTGGGGTATTAACTGATGAAGTGGGCCCATAAGGCATACTTTGGCCATAGTTGTAAAATGGTCCACCTCAATGTTTGGTCTTACAAAGGTTGTTACTGTTTTGGCTTTTTTACTCTTATCTTTCAGTTGTTATCACTGGGGGAAGGTGCAGTAGCCACAGGTACTTGCCGGGTCCATAACTGTGGGTGCCATTCATGCTGTGTGAATTTTTGTTTTGGCTCAGGATGAAACATTGTGAAGTGAGGGAATCTTTCTGGCTTTTTGAGTCATCCGCTTTAACCTACAGCAGGTTAAGCTCTTGGATCAAATGCCAGTCTAATACAATCAGGAATTGTCCCCATTCTTATGCATCGTAACTTTCCATTCCCTCGTAATGTCAGCACTATGGGAGGAAGACCCACTTCAACTTGATACAATCTGTCTACATTTATCTATTTACATTTTAAAACAGACAGATGGGAAACATCTACCGTTTTTCCCCAAAAATAAGCCCTATCCCAAAAATAAACCCTAGCAGGAATTTTTGGCGTTATAGGAGTAAGGCTTAAATATAAATCCTATCCCAAAAATAAGCCCTAGTAGGAATTTTTGGCATTATTGGAGTAAGGCTTAAAGCTCTCCCCCAAAAATAAGCCCTAGTCGCGGTTCATTAATGAAGTGTCCATGCAGCTAAAAAAGTTAAAGAATAATGCAGGAAACTTCATTGAAGAATCAGAGACACCCAAAGAAGACAGACCTTGCAATCATACTAACCAGACCGGGATGCGGTAGAATGTATCGAGGACTTGTGGTAGAACAAATCAAGAACCTGCTGTGGAACGCATCAAGGACCTGTGGTGGAACGCACACTCACCACACACATACACACGCACATCCGGTGACCTGGGTGATCAGGCTGAGGACCTGAGAGCGACACAGATATCTGGGGTTAGGCAAGTATGATTCTCTCGGGGGGTAGTCTGCCTTTTTTGAGGTAAACTTACCCCCAACCCGTGTTTCACCCAAGATAAGACCTACCTCCAAAATAAGCCCTATCACATGTTTTGGGGCAAAAAATAATATAAGTCAGTGTCTTATGTTGGGGAAACACGGCAGTCCCTTGCACATTTGAAGCAATATTTTGAGATGAAAACTTAATTTTGAGTATTACATATTCCCAAAGATATAATATACACATATATATATATATATATATATATATATATATATATATATATACATATATATATACACACACACAGTATATACTGTATATAGAAGTATATAAATATCACATTCCCAAAAATTATGATTTATGACAAATAAATTTCCAATGAATTTCAACACTTCAAAGCTACTAATTGTCCAGAAAAATGTGTATAACACTCGGAGGCCTCCTAGGACTTTGTTGAACACCTTTGCGCTTTTTATGGCATTTACTAAATTTGAAGAGAGGGTTATGAAACTGCCCTACTTGATTTCAGTGTTTCAAGAATAAAAAAAAAGCTGTCATTAAGGTGTTTCTGCAATATATCACAGATCAATTTACAGGCACCCTGCCTATGCAGGTCCAGCACCTCCCTGTTTCCCTTGAAACTTTGCATTAGTATTCACAGACTGAAATTACCACACCAATTTTTTTATCTCTTTCAGGATTGCAGTAATACATCACAATCATATTTAGCATTTTCCTAGCCCAATGTGTAATGAGCAGTGTGTGCTCTGACTTTCTATCCCTAGACTTTTTATAGTCCCCCCGAGCATGTGATATGATAGCTACAAGGCATTGTGGGGAAGGTTGAGTCTGATTTAATGGGGCCTCTCTCTAACTAATTCAATCTTGAGCATTGTATGGACTGGTGTAATGCCGCTGGTGTAGCGGTGAGCAGAAGCAAACCCACTGGTCCACAGAGAGGACCCGGGCTTACCCAAACATAGGAGTGGATTCACTAAGTGTCTACCGGGAATTCATCAGAGCCTTTGATGGTGAGGATGGGCTTGACTGCCGGTAGACGAGAGGTGCCACTCCCAGGGTGTGTGGGGCACTCGCTTATCGAATCGCAAATTGATTTAATTTGCCAAATCCCAAATTTCAGGAAGTTCAACTTGAAGTAGAAGTAGATTATTAGCAGCAGATTAATTTGCTCATCTCTGGTATGTGCCTTTTGTTACTAATGATCTTGGCCAGAAATCCCACTGAAAGCCTATAATAGTTCTACCTCATAGCACCCATACCTGATGGGAGGATCATGTTCAGGTTCTAGCAGAGACAGAGGTCTCAACAGGGGAGAAATGATTGTGGTCGCAGGGATCGTAACTACAACTGGGCCCAGGGGTGCAGGGTACCCACCTACCCCAGCCCCTGCAAGGCTGTGCATCAGGAGCAATGCATTGCAGTGCAGAGACCCACTGGGTCCTTGTACTGTGACACACCCTGCTGGACAAATAGAATCTGGCAGCTTTAATTTGTGTCCCAGTGACTGAGGGCAGCGCATGGCAATGACATCATGCGTTGCAATAGCACTGACATTGATAAAAGCTACTGGCCACTGTGCACGGGGTACACAGCAGGATGCAGCGCAACGTGAGAGCCAGGGAGGGTCAGTACAATGTTGTTGTTTTTTTTGCATTAGACAGAACGGAGACATGTTTACCAGGATGGGGACATATATAGCAGGAGAAGGACAGTAGACACTAGAAAGGGGAGAGTATATATCAGGAGAAGGACAATATATACCAGGATGGGCTCAGTAGGGGGACAGTATACACCAGAATGGGTACATATATACCAGGATAGGGGAAACTTTTACCAGGATGGGGTTATATATACACCAGGATGTGGGCTACAATGGGGAACATATACTAGGATGGGGGGACATATAAATCAGGATGGGGACATATATACTAGTATGGGGACATATATACCAGGGCAGGGGACATACCATGATTGGGGCATGTTTACCAGGAAGTAGCCCAGGATGGGGGACATTAAAACAGGATGGGGGACATTACTACATAATGGGGGGAACTCATATGTCTTTATAGGATTTAGAACGCTAAATATATGCATACATTTACATGTATCTGACCAATGTTGTTATGAAGAGGACGATTGAAATAAAAAATAAAAAATAATATAATATCAATCATTGCCCCATGTCCGCTGGGCAGGTGTTAAAAACACTAAGGACAGAAGAAGGTATTACAGCAACTCAGGAGACCAAAAACAGAAATGAAAAAGATGTTGTAAAGGCACACTCCTACATGTAGCGTGTCCCTGTTAACCTCACAGGTGCACAAGTAATGGTCACGTGTGTAAGGACACGTCTAAACCGAAAGGAAAACGCAACAGAGAACGGTCACGTGTGTAGGAACATGATGAAACCGAAAGGTAACCCAGTTAGCGTCACTCGCAACCTGGAACATAAACACTGAGCCGGTCACGTGCGTACAGGGGCAAGTCAGACCGTGAAGGTTACCCAGTTAGCGTCACTGGGTTCCCAAAGCTGGCACACACATACACACAAGTCTGCCACTGCAGACGGGGCGTGTGTGTAGGGGTCTTGTCTGGAAGGACCCTAATCCCTCACCATGCCGAGACACAGTTTGTACCCAGATATGAGTACCTGGTACCGGCACCTGCCCTAAATTCAGAATCAAACTGCTCATATACACGGGTCTGCCACAAGCACTGCAGACTTAGGGGTACTTTGCACGTTGCGACATCGCTACTGCGATCTCGTCAGGGTCAAATCGAAAGTGACCCCCATCCGGCGCCGGTAACGACGTTGGAACGTGTAAAGCCTAGAAGCACCGGTAAACGATTGCAAAAGCGTCGTAAATCGGTGATCTGTGTAGTGTCGGTCATTTCCATAATTTCGCTGCAGCGACAGGTACGATGTTGTTCCTCGTTCCTGCGGCAGCACACATCGCTGTGTATGAAGCCGCAGGAATGAGGAACATCTCCTTACCTGCGTCCCGCCTGCAATGAGGAAGGAAGAAGGTGGGCGGGATGTTTACGTCCCGCTCATCTCCGCCCCTCCGCTTCTATTGGCCGCCTGCCGTGTGACGTCGCTGTGATGACGCACGACTCGCCCCCTTAGGAAGGAGGCGGGTCACCAGCCAGAGCGACGTCGCAGGGCAGGTAAGTGCGTGTGAAGCTGCCGTAGCGATAATGTTCGCTACGGCAGCTATCACAAGCTATCGAATCTGCGACGGGGGCGGGGACTATTGCGCTTGGCATTGCTACAATCGGCTAGCGATGTCGCAGCGTGCAAAGTACCCCTTACAATGGCGCTGGAACCCACTCACTCTGACAGCTGGAAATACAGCCTTTGCTGTTAGCATGCATACTGACGCTTGCGCGCCGATGGGCGGAGCTACAGACCTTTTATAGCCACCACCCTGGACCAGACCACATGGCATGTGGTAATGGCGTTGGCTGCAGCCATACAGGGGCTGCCACGTCATTGCTGAAGTCATGATGACCAATCAGCGGCTGTTACTTCATCGCTGATGTCACTGATGACCAATCAGTAGCCGCCTTGTCATCAATGACATCACGCACATGCTCAGTGTGGCTGCATGAGCACTTAGGCTCAGGATGGTACAAAACTCTAGCCACCTGATGCTACAAGCAATGGCCGGGTGGCGCTGCAGAGTTAACCAAACCCAATGTGAGAGTCAATGACGGGACTAGGCTGCAGGGCCGGCTCCAGGTTTTTGTGGGCCCCGGGCGAAAGAGTCCCAGTGGGCCCCATCCACACGCAGACACACATACGTACACATACATATACATATTTAACGACAAACTCACAAAAATACATATAGAACTGACACATCTATACAGTCATATACACTGACATACATAGATACACATCATACATGCATACAGACAGACACACACAGCTCTGCTGGATACATACATACAGACACAGCGCTGCTACATACATACACACATAGCTCTGCCACATACATACACACATAGCTCTGCTATATACATACACACCTAGCTCTGCTATATACATACACACATAGCTCTGCTACATACATACACACATAGCTCTGCTACATACATACACACATAGCTCTGCTATATACATACACACATAGCTCTGCTATATACATACACACCTAGCTCTGCTATATACATACACACCTAGCTCTGCTATATACATACACACATAGCTCTGCTACATACATACACACATAGCTCTGCTATATACATACACACATAGCTCTGCTATATACATACACACCTAGCTCTGCTATATACATACACACCTAGCTCTGCTATATACATACACACATAGCTCTGCTATATACATACACACATAGCTCTGCTATATACATACACACATGGCTCTGCTATATACATACACACATGGCTCTGCTATATACATACACACATGGCTCTGCTATATACATACACACATGGCTCTGCTATATACATACACACATGGCTCTGCTATATACATACACACATGGCTCTGCTATATACATACACACATGGCTCTGCTATATACATACACACATGGCTCTGCTATATACATACACACATGGCTCTGCTATATACATACACACATAGCTCTGCTATATACATACACACATGGCTCTGCTATATACATACACACATAGCTCTGCTATATACATACACACATAGCTCTGCTATATACATACACACATGGCTCTGCTATATACATACACACATGGCTCTGCTATATACATACACACCTGGCTCTGCTATATACATACACACATAGCTCTGCTATATACATACACACCTGGCTCTGCTATATACATACACACATAGCTCTGCTATATACATACACACATGGCTCTGCTATATACATACACACATGGCTCTGCTATATACATACACACATGGCTCTGCTATATACATACACACATGGCTCTGCTATATACATACACACATGGCTCTGCTATATACATACACACATGGCTCTGCTATATACATACACACATAGCTCTGCTATATACATACACACATGGCTCTGCTATATACATACACACATGGCTCTGCTATATACATACACACCTGGCTCTGCTATATACATACACACATAGCTCTGCTATATACATACACACCTGGCTCTGCTATATACATACACACATGGCTCTGCTATATACATACACACCTGGCTCTGCTATATACATACACACATAGCTCTGCTATATACATACACACCTGGCTCTGCTATATACATACACACATAGCTCTGCTATATACATACACACATAGCTCTGCTATATACATACACACCTAGCTCTGCTATATACATACACACATAGCTCTGCTATATACATACACACATAGCTCTGCTATATACATACACACATAGCTCTGCTATATACATACACACATGGCTCTGCTATATACATACACACCTAGCTCTGCTATATACATACACACATGGCTCTGCTATATACATACACACCTAGCTCTGCTATATACATGCACACATAGCTCTGCTATATACATACACACATGGCTCTGCTATATACATACACACCTAGCTCTGCTATATACATACACACATGGCTCTGCTATATACATACACACCTAGCTCTGCTATATACATACACACCTAGCTCTGCTATATACATACACACCTAGCTCTGCTATATACATACACACCTAGCTCTGCTATATACATACACACCTAGCTCTGCTATATACATACACACCTAGCTCTGCTATATACATACACACCTAGCTCTGCTATATACATACACACATAGCTCTGCTATATACATACACACATAGCTCTGCTATATACATACACACATAGCTCTGCTATATACATACACACATAGCTCTGCTATATACATACACACATAGCTCTGCTATATACATACACACATAGCTCTGCTATATACATACACACATAGCTCTGCTATATACATACACACCTAGCTCTGCTATATACATACACACCTAGCTCTGCTATATACATACACACCTAGCTCTGCTATATACATACACACATGGCTCTGCTATATACATACACACATGGCTCTGCTATATACATACACACATGGCTCTGCTATATACATACACACATGGCTCTGCTATATACATACACACCTGGCTCTGCTATATACATACACACATAGCTCTGCTATATACATACACACCTGGCTCTGCTATATACATACACACATAGCTCTGCTATATACATACACACATGGCTCTGCTATATACATACACACATGGCTCTGCTATATACATACACACATGGCTCTGCTATATACATACACACATAGCTCTGCTATATACATACACACATGGCTCTGCTATATACATACACACATGGCTCTGCTATATACATACACACATAGCTCTGCTATATACATACACACATGGCTCTGCTATATACATACACACCTGGCTCTGCTATATACATACACACCTAGCTCTGCTATATACATACACACATGGCTCTGCTATATACATACACACATAGCTCTGCTATATACATACACACATAGCTCTGCTATATACATACACACCTAGCTCTGCTATATACATACACACATAGCTCTGCTATATACATACACACATAGCTCTGCTACATACACACATAGCTCTGCTATATACATACACACATAGCTCTGCTATATACATACACACATAGCTCTGCTATATACATACACACATGGCTCTGCTATATACATACACACCTGGCTCTGCTATATACATACACACATAGCTCTGCTATATACATGCACACATAGCTCTGCTATATACATACACACATGGCTCTGCTATATACATACACACCTAGCTCTGCTATATACATACACACCTAGCTCTGCTATATACATACACACCTAGCTCTGCTATATACATACACACATGGCTCTGCTATATACATACACACATGGCTCTGCTATATACATACACACATGGCTCTGCTATATACATACACACCTAGCTCTGCTATATACATACACACATGGCTCTGCTATATACATACACACATGGCTCTGCTATATACATACACACCTAGCTCTGCTATATACATACACACATAGCTCTGCTATATACATACACACATAGCTCTGCTATATACATACACACATAGCTCTGCTATATACATACACACCTAGCTCTGCTATATACATACACACCTAGCTCTGCTATATACATACACACATGGCTCTGCTATATACATACACACCTAGCTCTGCTATATACATACACACCTAGCTCTGCTATATACATACACACCTAGCTCTGCTATATACATACACACCTAGCTCTGCTATATACATACACACCTAGCTCTGCTATATACATACACACCTAGCTCTGCTATATACATACACACCTAGCTCTGCTATATACATGCACACCTAGCTCTGCTATATACATGCACACCTAGCTCTGCTATATACATACACACCTAGCTCTGCTATATACATACACACCTAGCTCTGCTATATACATACACACATAGCTCTGCTACATACACACATAGCTCTGCCACATACATACACACATAGCTCTGCTATATACATACACACATAGCTCTGCTATATACATACACACCTAGCTCTGCTATATACATACACACATGGCTCTGCTATATACATACACACATAGCTCTGCTATATACATACACACCTAGCTCTGCTATATACATACACACATAGCTCTGCTATATACATACACACATAGCTCTGCTATATACATACACACCTAGCTCTGCTATATACATACACACATGGCTCTGCTATATACATACACACATGGCTCTGCTATATACATACACACCTAGCTCTGCTATATACATACACACTCTGCTATATACATACACACTCTGCTATATACATACACACCTAGCTCTGCTACATACAGACAGAGACAGACACGCGCGGCTCCGGGGGGGGCATAAATCGGGGTTGGGGAGGGCACATACCGCTCAGGTCACGGTGGAGAGGGGGCCCACACAGCGCCGGAGGGACACGCTGTGCTGGGGGTCGCTGGCTGGCACTGCAACTCTCATCTGTGGGACTGAGCAGGATGCCGGTCTGTAGCTCCGCCCACAGATGAAGTTCAAACCAGGAAGTCTGCGCGCCTTAAAGAGACGGCGCCGCAGATTCCTGCCGAGGACTGCGGTCCCCGGAACTCGGCCCGGGGACCGCAGAACTAAGGAGAGTGGGCCCCGGCCAAGGTGCACCAGAGCTGACGAGGCCGAGTGGGCCCCCCCCGGCTCTCCAGGGCCCCGGCATTTGCCCGGGTATGCCGGGTGCTGACGCCGGCCCTGCTAGGCTGGTTCGAAGCACAACTGTACCAAACTTGGGGAAGGAGGCAGGTCCAAATTTTGCACCAGGGCTCAATGAACTGTAGTTATGCCACTGGGCCTCAGTGAGTAAAAAAGAAATTGATTGTGATGTTTAAAAGTTGGAAACTGTGGAGTAAATGTGTAGAAAGTTGATACTGCTACCAAAATTAATTTCCGAAACCATTCATCAAGTGAAATCCTAAAATATGTTGAAATAAACATTGCGGCTTGTTTTACGGGAAAAGGGTTAGGGATAATCTATCTGACTAAGTATTCCAATTAGAAAAATTAGTACCATTTTGATCAGCTCAAGTAAGAACGAAAAGTGACAAAAAGAATATTTGATGAATTAACAGCGAACTGGTTTAATTAAATTTATGTAAGAGGAGGTAAAATAAGAGAATTTCACCAGACTCCGTTGAATGTCATTAATATAAAAGTCAGAGCAGATTTTACAGGGACAATAGATTTTCTTTTGATTATGTGAACTGGAGCTATAGCTTTCATGTTTTAGATAAATGCAGAGTCCATTTCACTTCATGTGTTTGATCTTTTTCCTTTTCAAATGCTCTAAATGAAAATGATTGTTTTAATTTGGAGTCTTTCTGTTACTCATTTAAGTCACCAGATTCTGACAGTGTGATACAATTATAAAATATAGATTGCTATTAACAGACCAATAATACCCAGCAACACCTTTCAGTAGAGTCGATATTATATAGACAGAAAAAAAAGATTTGTTCTGTTTTATTGAAGCTCCATTTCCAAAAGGTTAGAATAGCAATTCCATAATAACGCCATATCATAGGAATTATTCCGCTATCATTATGTTCAGATTGGATTTAAAACAATGCTCAATTATAGCAAGAACTAAAGATGCAAGGGCTAACCACATTTACCCCTGAAGAATCACCACTATTTGCAGCCTGCCCTATACTACCTAGCTAAAGGCAATCCACACCTAATCTCTTCTCTCTGGAACATGAGTATACAAGAGAATATTTGTGACTTCCCTTATTTCCTATCACAATGTGACTGCAGGATACCGAGGGACACAGAGGCTCGTATACTTTCCAACATGTTAGGGGACCCTAGGCTATCCCTGTCCTCATGGTTACCCCTAATGGTGGAGATGCCTGAGTCTCATGCCTGGCTATACTCCTGACCAGAGCTGTTCCCCCCACCCAGGGAATGAAGAGGCAGGAGTGTGATGCAAACACAGATTTAGACAGAGAGGGGATGTTGTGACTCAAGTAGATATAAGGAGATAAGGTATGCACACCAGTGACTATGCAAGGGGAATACATGTAATAGCAGTAACTGCTGTGTGAATACTGGCCTGAAAAATACAATAGCTATATGCAAAAATGAAATAATGAGAGTGGAATCTGCATTACTGCCATGAAATATGAATAAAGAGAAATTTAGCTATTGAATTGATCAATGCAACAGAGCCCCAAACCTCTCCACGGTATTCTCTTATTTTTGGGGTTCCTAGCTAATGTGTGTCCTCTCATGCAGTTAAGAAACTTACCATGTATGGGAAGCTGAGACCCAGTCCCTAGCTAGGGGCCCACAAAAATAAGAGAATACAGTGAAGAGGTTTTGGGGCTCTGTTGCATTGATCAATTCAATAGCTAAATTTCTCTTTAGTCATATTTCATGGCAGTAATGCAGGTTCCATTTTCATTTTTTCATTTTTGAATGTAGCTATTGTATTTTTCAGGCCAGTATTCACACAGCAGTTTCTGCTATTACATGTATTCCCCTTGCATAGTCACTGGTGTGCATACCTTCTCTCCATTTAGTGATTTTTTCTTAGGTTTTTGCACCCAGTTCAGACTTAGAATGGTGTTCCAAACGTTATTTCTTTATTTATTTTTAAGTAGATATAGACTCCTGAGTGCAGTAATACAAAGACCCACTAGAGGTCACTAACAAGTGCATGGATAGTCTATCAGCCAAAGTCTATGCTGGGATGACACGTCTGTACAAAAGAGTAATCAAGCCAAAATCAGATAACAGAGCTGAGGTCAGATGCCAGGAGGACAAGTAAGCACTGGGGAGGGAAAAGGAGAGGACATAGAACAGGACCAGAGACAGGAGGACAGGTAGGTACAGAGATCAGGTCAGGCAGAAGGAACGGAGATCAGGTCAGCAGGAGGGGAGGAGGTCAGGTTATATAGGAGGAATGAGTCAGGATGGGTAGGAGGAACGGAGGTCAGGTTAGGCTGGAGTAAAAGAGGTCAGGTCAGGCAGGAGGGAACGGAGGTCAGGTCGGGCAGGAGGAACGGAGGTTAGGTCAGGCAGCAGGAACGGAGGTCAGGTCAGGCAGGCAGGAAGGAGGTCAGGTCGGACAGGAGGAATGGAGGTTAGGTCGAGCAACAGGAATGGAGGTCAGGTCAGGCAGGCGGGAAGGAGGTCAGGTCAGGCAGGCGGGAAGGAGGTCAGGTCAGGCAGGCGGGAAGGAGGTCAGGTCAGGCAGGCGGGAAGGAGGTCAGGACGGCCAGGAGGAACAATATTGTGTAGCAGGACTAGATCAGAGAACTCTCACAGGGACAGTTGCACACAGCAGACCCGGAAATATTACTTGCGGCAATCTGGTGGAGTCCACACCATAATAAAGCAGTGTGAGTCTTGGAATGAGGCACCACTGAGCAAGCCCCTCCAACAAGATTTTTGGAGTTTTGCTACAGTCACGACAGGAAAAATCATAACTCAGAATAAAGGCTGAATTTTACTGATTTTGAAAAAAGTGTTTGGGAAGCCAAACCCGAATCTGAATTGGCAAGGCTCCTGCCGTTTGAGATTTGCGAGCTTTTTAGAATAATTTCGCTCATTTTTACATGTAAACATCAATAGTGGCTACATTTTTTGTGCAGTTTCCTATTACGTCAAAAATGTGTGACTTTTTAAAATGTTTTGCAACATGATTCCGATGTAAAAAGTCTAGAGCACGTTTCACCAATTTTGTGCTTCCAAAGTTCTATTGTTTTGAAAATAAAGCCACCTCGTCCTCACATGAGTCAATATTACAGCTTGATAGAATTCTTTTTTGTTACATAAACATACTTGCCTTTTTTTCGAATCAGTTAATTAGCTAAAATTTTGGAACACTGTCTATAATATCAACATGTATTTCTTTTTAGCGTTTTATAGTGGAAGGTATAATGAGCCCTTAATAATAACAGGTAACAAAAAGAACAATTCTGCTAAAGATACAATATAGTTATGCAGTATAATATGAAAGGATGTAATTTATAATATATATGTGTACCGCCCCCGTGGAAGCAGCTGAGCTGCTCGGATCCGGGTTCGCTGTGGCTCGAGGGTCTCCAGACCTGGGGGTCATGCGGCCACTCGAGTGAAAGTGGTATTTACAGGGGAGTTATAGTTTGTGACGCCACCCGTGGTGTGTGGTAATGTGTAGTACCACCGCTGCCGTTGGGAGTACCCGGAGGTGATGGAGCGGGGGCAGCAAGGTGTTGTAACCCTCCACGGGTAGAGGGGATGCCCCGGGACTCGGTGAGGGGTGCCGTGGGGTGCAGGGGTCACTCTCGTAATCACTCAGTCCATAAGCAGACACTGACAACCGGGTAAATCAAGTCTCTGGGTACCGCTGCCACTGAGGGGAGCTTGTCCGAGTCCCGTCCACAAGTGGTGCTGCCTGGTGATCCGGGACCTGCCTCCTGGCACTTAGTTTGACTTCAACTTGATGGCCCGGTAGCATGGAACTAGCCGGGCCCCGCTCCCTACTACGGGTAAGTATGGGAGCTTGATCTCAGGGCTCACGCTTGGGATTTTCTGGACCATTTGGGTTGGAAAGTCCTATCCCCCTCGTTGCGCTAATGCCCTGATTCTGGAGCAGGTGGGAACGGATCGTAAAGGCTCCATTCTCCTCAGGTGAATTGTTGGGTTACCTGAAGCTACTCCCCGACCTAAGGTCTGTTTACCCCGTTGTGCCTTTGGTCCCAGATCGGTGATAGTGCTAGGCTGCCGGCTGTCCTCCTCGACAGGTCAGAGCATCTCGCCACAATCCCCTACGACCGGGGATCTGACTCCTCTAGGCCCAGACCACTGTCTGCAACCTAGGCAGTTACTTCAGGATCCACCACTCCCGACTTCCTCTGAGCTCCTCTCAGCTCAAGGGCTACTTCCAACTCCCTCTCCACTCACAGACTCACTACACTCCTCACCTCCCCTCCCTGACCCCCCAGGTGGGTGACTCTATTCCACTCAAGCCGTCCACTGGTGTGTCTGGTGGGTGTGGTGCAGGGTGTCTCTAGGGTTTGATTTGCTGTTGGAGTCAACACCACTTAAGTAGGGACCCAGAACCAAGAGGGATTTGGAATACTGCACGGAAGGGCAGCTTGTGCAGTACCCTGTGACGACCTGATAGTCCAGGGGCATCACATATGTATATATAACTCACTACTATATGGCTCAAATTTGTACAATACTATGCCTAAAATAATATGTATCCATGATAATTATTGCTAACAGCATTCAAGTAAACCTGTCACGTAGATAAATGCTATTAACCTGCAGATATGGGGTTAATCTGCTGGATAATAGTGCTGTGAACCTTGCACATTGAACCCTGGTGCCATGAGAAGTGAACATTATTGCTCCTTGCAGCGTTCCATTTACAGTCATAGGGGCGGCACCAGCATGGGTTCTGTCACTGCTCTGTGTATGGAGAGTGGTAGCTGTAACCGCACCTCCTGCACTGACTGACAGCCTCCTCTAATGCAGAGTGACTGTCAGTCAGTGCGGGAGTTACAGTTACAACCACCACTCTCCATACACAGAGCAGTGACTGAACCAGCACCGGCACCGTTCCTATGTCTGAAACCCAAATTCCTGAGCATCCATTTCAATACATGTTAGCGAGTCTACCCTACTGTGATACTCGAATGCTGCCGGTAGGAATAAAATTACTACCACCTGGCAGTGGGATTTAATATGCAGGCACCAAGCGGGTTCAGAATGCTATTAACCTGCAGATTAACCCCATATCTGCAGAGTAATAGCCTTACTCCCCCCAGAGATATCCTTGTATATACTTTATCTTGAAACACTGCCTCAACTGTTCATGAGGCTACACCTGGTACTGCAGCTACCATTTCATTCTGCTGATAAGTAATGGTCAGACTCACATTTTGATTAAATGTATGAGAAAAATTTCAGGTTACCGGCTAATTTTATTTTTTTTGTGAATTGAATTTGCATCTAATCCATTTGCTCTTCTCTAATAAAAGGTATCACAATAATGCAGCACACAAGGTAATACTGGGTCATGACTAATCCCTGTAGTTACAGGAACACTCCTATCATTTTATCTGTATTAATTACTCTGACGGATGAGTACGTGACAGATTCCCTTCATACGTAATGTAATTTTCTTCTCACTGTCTACATTCACTCACTATCTAATGCCTGTAACACTAAGTGAACATGATGCCTAATGCTACATATCCAGGATACGTCTACATTTCTCTTGACAGATTGATACGAGCTGCAAAGACTTATATTTTGGATAATAACTAAAGGCACCAAGACAATACAATGGCTCTGACACTGAAAAATTCCACTAATGAATTGCTTTTCATAGTATTATAAATGAAGGAAACTGCAATGAAATTATTTCAATCTATAAAGTCGTATACAGTTGAAAAATAACCTCGGTGTAGGGGTGGCACGGGGCAATTGTAGTCACGGACGGAGACGAATCCCGGCTGCTGTGCCTTATAATCAATTATGATTGTATGCTGTTTCATTCATATATTTTTTCCTTGTTTGATTTGCATTCTTCTTGATTTTAATGGCAGGTGATGTAGGTCAGGAGCTTCCCCTTAAATGGAGGCGGACTTGCAACACTTGCTTAGCAAGGACCCATAGAAGCGCATTTGCGCAAAACAGCCATCATCCATTTGGGTTACAGCGCCTGGCCCCGGACCTCCATGATTTTTATGCACCGTCTTCAATAAAGTCTGAATGTTATTTTACGGTGGGTCTGGCGCTTCCCTTTAAATGGAGGTGGACTTAAATCACTTGCTCAGCGAGGACCCGTAGAAGCACATTTGCGCGAAACGGCTGTCATCCTTTTGGGTTCCAGCGCCTGGCCCCGGACCTCCATGATTTTTATGCACCGTCTTCAATAAAGTCTGAATGTTATTTTACGGTGGGTCTGGCGCTTCCCTTTAAATGGAGGTGGACTTAAATCACTTGCTCAGCGAGGACCCGTAGAAGCACATTTGCGCGAAACGGCTGTCATCCTTTTGGGTTCCAGCGCCTGGCCCCGGACCTCCATGATTTTTATGCACCGTCTTCAATAAAGTCTGAATGTTATTTTACGGTGGGTCTGGCGCTTCCCTTTAAATGGAGGTGGACTTAAATCACTTGCTCAGCGAGGACCCGTAGAAGCACATTTGCGCGAAACGGCTGTCATCCTTTTGGGTTCCAGTGCCTGGCTCCGGACCTCCATGATTTTTATGCAACATTTTCAATAAAGTTTGGATGTTATTTTACGGCGGGTCGGGCACTTTCCCTTAAATGGAGGACTGACAACACTTGCTTAGCAAGGACCCGTAGAAGCACATTTGCGTGAAACGGCTGTCATCCTTTTGGGTTCCAGGGCCTGGTTCTGGACCTCCATGATTTTTATGCACCGTTTTCAATAAAGTCTGGATGTTATTTTACGGCAGGTGTGGCTTTTTTCCTCTCTTTACTGGCTCACACCAGTACATAGTAGACTGCATCTGGGTGTCCGCCTCCTGTATGCCTATACTCTAGAAAATGGTGCACGACAGAGGACACGGTGACTTTAGCACTACCATTATAGTCAGTGGCGCATAAGTTCGAAACCAGTTTTGGGGGGGGTTCAGACGGAAACCCCAATGGGACCACTGAACGGGGAGAGGAACACAATGTGAAAGCAGCCTAAGAAATAATCTATGCATTTTTTATTGTGAAATCTGTTTACAAACCCATTTTTTATATTGTTTATCAGCCCATTAAGAAAATCACTCAGAGGGACAGAAATGTATTTGTGCACCTTGATGTACTGAGCAGCCTCATTGCATTTTCTAATGTCTACATTCAGTCTCAGTTTTCCACGAGATGTTAAAATTGATATAATATCTTCAGCTTTAGTGTAAAATCTGGGTCACGGGTATATCACATATGCTGTTCCCATAATTGCAGACACTCTTATCTGTTTCTTGCATTGTGTGCTTATCGTAAAGTTTTGATCAATTAATCATCCATGATTAGGGGTACTTCTTACATAGTGAGATCGCTAGCGAGATCGCTGCTGAGTTACAGGTTTTGTGACGCACCAGTGACCTCATCAGCGATCTCGCTGTATGTGACACTAAGCAGCGACCTGGCCCCTGCTGTGAAATCGCTGCTCGCTACACACTGCTCTGGTTCATTTTTTGCTCGTAGGATTCCCGCTGTGCAGCACGCATCAGCGTGTTTGACAGCGAGAGAGCAATGATCTGAATGTGCAGGGAGCAGGGAGCCTGCTTCTGCTGACGCTGGTAACCAAGCTACACATCGGGTAACCAAGCAAAGGCTTTGCTTGGTTACCCGATATTTACCTTGGTTACCAGCGTCCGCAGCTGCTAGAAGCCAGCTGCCTGCTCCCTGCACACGTAGCCAAGGTACACATCAGGTAACCAAGCGAAGTGCTTTGCTTAGTAACCCGATGTGTACCCTGGCTACGAGTGCAGGGAGCCAGCGCTAGGGCGGTGTGCATAACCAGTGTAAATATCGGGTAACCAAGCAAAGCATTTTTCTTAGTTACCCGATATTTACCTTGGTTCCCAAGCACAGCATCGTTTCCACCAGTCACTGCTGGCTGGTGGCTGATCACTGGTCGCTGATGAGATCTGCCTGATTGACAGCTCACCAGCGTCATATCGTGGTCGGAATTGCTGGTACGTCGTTTAGTGAGACAATACCCTTAGTAATGCACAGTACAGGAGAGATAGAGAAGGAGAATGGATCCCAGGAAAACAATTACATCTTTTCTTCTCCTTTATATTAGTTGGCCATGAGCAATCACTCAGAATGCCTCACTGCTAATAGAAACGTCACAGTCACACATTGTTAACTATGTGTCTTTTACACCTTGCTGCTCTCTTGAGCTATGCGGATTATTTGTAAGTCATTCATAAGGGCAAAAAGGAATGAACATTGTGTTATAAGATGCAATTACCGAAATTTGATGTCAAAAGGTTTTTCCCCATCTTGTGATAACTTATTTCTAGAAAATATCATCTTATTATGAGTTGGCGGTGTCCAACCTTTGCGCCATTGATTGTTAGTAAAGGTGCTATGATGCTAAGATAACACTCATTGACACTGAAAGATGATCATGAACAAATGTCATTGTCATCGTGATTTTCAGCAGTGCATCATCCTGTGCAAAGAGAACAATTGCATGTGTACTGCATTGAATGATCTATTACAGATCGCTCAGTGTGCATTACTTAGAGTGGTCTTTTAAATGACCACCGATCAGTCAACAGTTACTGATTAGAGGTTTAGTATTGTGTAAACAGACCTTTATGTGTTTTCCTGAGCAAATGTGGTCCAGGCTACCCGGCTGTGCAGAAAAATTCAATGGGGGGGGGGTCATGCGAAAGGTCTTTGTACCTTCCATGTCATGATGACTTTGGGATAGCAAGAAACTGGGGCTCCTAAGCTGTCCCTCAAACTAAGGAACCCTACGCTATCCCTAATCTCAGGGATACTCCTGATGGTGGAGAGGCCTGAGTCTCCTTCCTGGCCCTATTCCTGACAAGTTATGATTTGATTTCCCCTCTCCTTCCCTCCAGGGAAGGCAAAAGCTGTGAAGGAGAAGTGCAATAGGGTCTTACCAAAATAGCAATTAGGTAGGTAAAAGTGTAGAACTCAGAAAATATATGCGTTATTCCCAAAAAAAAACAAATTTTATTAAGATATAGAAAAACACACCAGTAGTGTAGAAAAGAGATTTTTTACCATCAGGTCACAATACACATGATACAATATCAATATACATAGTACAATATCAATTGAAAGGTAAACATTAAATATTTAAAAGAGATAAGGTTCACATATAGGGGATCAAATCGGGGCTCAGGACTCAACTTTGAGACCGTGTTATGGTTTATTCAGGCAGCGCCACATAATAAAGAGATATAGAAGGTTTGCTGTCCATGAAAGTCCAGGTGAGTATATACCGATGCTCTCCAAGTGTCCCCTTAGTTTTTATAATAACAGGAGTGAGCCATCAATTTCTTTATAATAGCAGGAGTGAGCCATCAATTTCATGGTAGATTTACAACAGTCACCACCAAGTGGGGGTCATGTCTATTATGGCGCTTATAATCTATATATGTTTGCTAAATTAAACTATATTACACCCATATATCGTTATTAATGGGAGTCCCATCTAATATGGCCTCCCTACTTCTAAAGTATCCTCTTTAAGTAACATATATCGCAGCGGTTGCCTCACATCAGCATTGGACTCACAGTAAAGCACTAAGTGTTCCTTTTATGTTATTGCGCATGCGCGGGAACACTATGCTCTGGATTATCATGTGACTTCCATGGAAGCGCCGTAATACTCAAGGCCCCTACGCATGCGCTATGTCCTTGTTTATTTCTATCTGATTATGGCACTTCAGGGCTTCCGTCCGCACGTGCGTGCTGCCTGTGAGATTCTGGGCAGGCGCAATCGGGATATGGACGGCGGCGTTCTAATCACACCGGCATCTTGGTTTTTCCCATGTGTGCGCAATGCTTGTAAATTATCAGGCATGCGCAACTGTGGCGGTGCCGGCATCTGCATGATTGCCCTGACCGCTTGCAGCTGATTAGGGGAATACAGGCTATTTAAACCTCATTTTGGTATGCAGCTCCATGACGCCTCTCTGGACTATGGCAGCACTATCCTTCTAGCATTGTCTGTTGGCTGTGGATCCTGTTTGACTGGCGCCATGGATCTGCATATCTAATACCATATCTCCTTGGACAAGTACCTCTGTATCTTTGATATTGTCTCTCTATCTTTCATGCCTTTTTGTGGTGCAGCTTATGAATGTGCAATCTATGGTTAATATTATTACAACTTGTTGCTGATAGAGTATATCTGTCTTATAGCCTCCTGATGAACCACATGTACAGTATGTGGGGAAACGCGTCAAAAAGAGGTGGAGACTGTTGTAAATCTACCATGAAATTGATGGCTCACTCCTGCTATTATAATGAAATTGATGGCTCACTCCTCTTATTATAAAAACTAAGGGGACACTTGGAGAGCATCGGTATATACTCACCTGGACTTTCATGGACAGCAAACCTTCTACATCTCTTTATTATGTGGCGCTGCCTGAATAAACCATAACACGGTCTCAAAGTTAAGTCCTGAGCCCCGATTTGATCCCCTATATGTGAACCTTATCTCTTTTAAATATTTAATGTTTACCTTTCAATTGATATTGTACTATGTATATTGATATTGTATCATGTGTATTGTGACCTGATGGTCAAAAATCTCTTTTCTACACTACTGGTGTGTTTTTCTATATCTTAATAAAATTTGTTTTTTTTGGGAATAACGCATATATTTTCTGCTGAAATAATATTCCCGGGCTTTTGTCCCCGATTTTGATAAAAGTGTAGAACTCACCTATAGAGGTTGTGCTAGTCACAACCCCTATATCGGCAGATTATATTGGTGAACCGCTACAGCCCTGAGTGGAGTATAGTAGAAATAGAGGAAGAACTGGGTATTCAGCCGCGCTATCACCACACCGGAAAGTATTGCTAATTTATGTCTTTATTCTTTATGCACAGGGCAACGTGTTTCAGGGGTCGCAGCCCCCTTCATCAGGACAACAGGTAAAAACATAAAACTATGTTCATGTTTATGTTTTTGCCTGTTGTCCTGATGAAGGGGGCTGTGACCCCTGAAACTCGATGACCTGTGCATAAAGAATAAAGACATAAATTATCAATACTTTCCGGTGTTGTAATAGCTGAATACCCAGTTCTTCCTCTACTTCCACTTCCCTACTCGCGAAGGGAAAGGACAGGAGTGTGTTGAAAGCATAAATAAATACAGACAAGGGAAAAAAATATAATGCTGTCACACAGCATGCACGCACACACGCACACACACACACACACACACACACACAAAGGTAAACACAATAAGAGATTCAAGAGGAAAAACAAGAGCAGGAAGGGAGTGCAAAACAACAGGGGGAAACTCCACAACCACTCCTAGCAATGGGCACAACTAAAGCCTGCTTTACACGTTGCAATTTCGCATACGATTTCGTATGCGATTTGCAACGCCCCCATCGTATGTGTAGCACGTTCAATTTGTTGAACGTGCCGCACATACGAGTAACCCCCGTCACACATACTTACCCGTCCATACGACCTTGCTGTGGGCGGCGAACGTCCACTTCCTGGAGTGGGAGGGACGTTCGGCGTCACAGCGACATAAAAAGGCAGCCGGCCAATAGAAGTGGAGGGGCGGAGCTAAGCGGGACGTAAACATCCCGCCCACCTCCTTCCTTCCGCATTGTGGGCTGGGAGCCGCAGGACGCTGGTAAGATCTGTTCATCGTTCCCGGGGTGTCACACGCTGCAATGTGTGCTACCCCGGGTACGATGAACAATCTAACGTGCAATTCTAGAGATAGGTACGATGTGTATGCGATGAACGTTTTAATGTTCAATCGCAATTGCACGTACCTGTCACACACTGCAATGTACCTTACGATGCCAGATGTGCGTCACTTACGACGTGACCCCGCCGACACATTGTAAGATACATTGCAGCGTGTAAAGCCGGCTTAAAGCACAATTTTAACCAGGGAGTCTGGAACACCACACCTCACAGACCCACACAGAATAAACAATAGCTGGCATGGGTAGAAGGATACAATCAGCATAAATAGGAGGAGAGCAGATGTGATCAGTCTCTCCACAACATGTGATTAAAGGAGAAAACAGACCAGCACAGAAATCTTGCTAGCCTGCTTATGAATCAGCACACAGCAGGTCAATGCTTGAGTCTCTGCCTCTGTTGATTCCAGGCACCAAAGAAACCATCTGGCCGAGTGTCAGTATCTGCCATCTGAATAGAGTCCAATGCCGCCATGACAGTAGGCGAGGTTTGTGCAAAACTCCGTGTGACAATCCAATTGTCGAGTAGCTGATGTGTAGCAAAGAACAATGAGAAGGACACAACTCGATTCCAGTGTTACAGTTTGTTCATTGTGAGGATTCCAGAGGTTGGGCCAAGTGATATCAAATATAGGGATTACCTTACAAGATGAGTAAATCTTTTTGAAGATATTGTCTCATCATTAATTAAAAGAAGTAAACTTAAATATTAGCAAAAGCAAATTCCTCACATGGCTTGATGTATAACTAAACAAGCTCTATATCAGTAAAGAATCAAAAGTAGCAGAGCTGGGTCCAATGCAAAGTTGACGTAATATTGCAAAGTTAATCAGAAAGTATCAGACGTAGAAGAGCTATGTTTGTAACAGAGTCCAATGCATAATTGTAATAATATTTCAGATTTAACCAAGAAGTATCAAAAGTAGCAGAGCTGTGTTTGTCAAAGAGTGCAATGCAGGACTGTACAGTAATATAGCATTATATAGTCAAGTATTATTATTAGAAGAGCTGGATTTACTAAAGGTTATAGCTAACCAGTTCACGGTAACAGCGTGGATGCCATGAGCCTGAATACTCAGAAAGCTGTTTGCTGCCTGAGTAAGCTTATACAGTGCCTACAAGTAGTATTCAACCCCCTGCAGATTTAGCAGGTTTACACATTCGGAATTAACTTGGCATTGTGACATTTGGACTGTAGATCAGCCTGGAAGTGTGAAATGCAGCAAAAAAGAATGTTATTTCTTTTTTCATTTTTTTTTTTAAATTGTGAAAAGTTTATTCAGAGGGTCATTTATTATTCAACCCCTCAAACCACCAGAATTCTGTTTGGTTCCCTTAAAGTATTAAGAAGTATTTCAGGCACAAAGAACAATGAGCTTCACATGTTTGGATTAATTATCTCTTTTTCCAGCCTTTTCTGACTAATTAAGACCCTCCCCAAACTTGTGAACAGCACTCATACTTGGTCAACATGGGAAAGACAAAGGAGCATTCCAAGGCCATCAGAGACAAGATCGTGGAGGGTCACAAGGCTGGCAAGGGGTACAAAACCCTTTCCAAGGAGTTGGGCCTACCTGTCTCCACTGTTGGGAGCATCATCCGGAAGTGGAAGGCTTATGGAACTACTGTTCACGGCCTGGACAGCCTTTGAAAGTTTCCACCCGTGCCGAGGCCATGCTTGTCTGAAGAGTCAAGGCTAACCCAAGGACAACAAGGAAGGAGCTCCGGGAAGATCTCATGGCAGTGGGGACATTGGTTTCAGTCAATACCATAAGTAACGTACTCCACCGCAATGGTCTCCGTTCCAGACGAGCCCGTAAGGTACCTTTACTTTCAAAGCGTCATGTCAAGGCTCGTCTACAGTTTGCTCATGATCACTTGGTGGACTCTGAGACAGACTGGTTCAAGGTTCTATGGTCTGATGAGACCAAGATCGAGATCTTTGGTGCCAACCACATACGTGACGTTTGGAGACTGGATGGCACTGCATACGACCCCAAGAATACCATCCCTACAGTCAAGCATGGTGGTGGCAGCATCATGCTGTGGGGCTGTTTCTCAGCCAAGGGGCCTGGCCATCTGGTCCGCATCCATGGGAAGATGGATAGCACGGCCTACCTGGAGATTTTGGCCAAGAACCTCCGCTCCTCCATCAAGGATCTTAAGATGGGTCGTCATTTCATCTTCCAACAAGACAACGACCCAAAGCACACAGCCAAGAAAACCATGGCCTGGTTCAAGAGGGAAAAAATCAAGGTGTTGCAGTGGCCTAGTCAGTCTCCTGACCTTAACCCAATTGAAAACTTGTGGAAGGAGCTCAAGATTAAAGTCCACATGAGACACCCAAAGAACCTAGATAACTTGGAGAAGATCTGCATGGAGGAGTGGGCCAAGATAACTCCAGAGACCTGTGCCGGCCTGATCAGGTCTTATAAAAATTAGCTGTAATTGCAAACAAGGGTTATTCCACAAAATATTAAACCTAGGGGTTGAATAATAATTGACCCACACTTTTATGTTGAAAATTTATTAAAATTTAACTGAGCAACATAACTTGTTGGTTTGTAAGATTTATGCATCTGTTAATAAATCCTGCTCTTGTTTGAAGTTTGCAGGCTCTAACTTATTTGCATCTTATCAAACCTGCTAAATCTGCAGGGGGTTGAATACTACTTGTAGTCACTGTAAGGCTTGAACACATGACATCATAGGGGCTCACCGGATTTCAGATGGAGAAGAACATAATGTTGTATATTCTACTCCATGTTTGCATGGGTTTCCTTCCGGTACTCCAATTTCCACCCACACTCCAAAGACTGATGCGGAACTTAGATTGTGATTACCAGTAGGGACAGTGATAGTGATGTCTGTAGGTCTCTATGGAATATGATGGTGTTATATAAAAACACGTAATAAATAAATAACTAGGAGTCAGAGAAGACAGGAGGAAGACATGTGTTATATATAGCAAAGGTGAGTAATGCGGGCTTCACACGGTACGATCTATCGTGCGATTGCACGAGCGATCGTACCCGCCCCTGTCATTGGTGCGTCACGGGCAAGTAGTTGCCCGTGGCGCACAAAGTCGTTAAACCGCCGTCACACGCACTTACCTGCTGAGCGACCTCGCTATGGGCGGCGAACATCCACTTCCTGAAGGGGGAGGGACATTTGGTGTCACAGTGACATCACACAGCAGCCAGCCAATAGCAGCAGAGGGGCGAAGATGAGCGGGACGTAAACATCCTACCCACCTGCTTCCTTCAGCATAGCCGGCTGGAGCCACGTGACGCAGGTAAGCTGTGTTCATCATCCCCAGGGTGTCACACGGTACGATGTTTGCTACCCCGGGTACGATGAACAACCGGCGCAAAGTAGAATAAATGATTTTTTAAAAATAAGCGACCTGTACACGATTCGCGATTCGTAACCGATTTGCGATCGTTTACAGACGCTCATAGGTGTCACACGGGACAACATCGCAAGCGATGCTGGATGTGCATCACGAAAACTGTGACCCCAACGACATATCGCACGATAGATCGTCTCGTGTGATGCCCGCATAACACATCCAATGTCTCAGTCTCAAGAAATCTAACATCACAGCCATATACAAATCAAAATGCACTTGGAAGAGGCAGTCTAGTGCACCAGGAACAGCTGTGGATTTGTTGCGGCACGATCACTTGGAGGTAGGTTCAAAATCCAATAGTTTATTTCCATAGATTAAAACATAAGGGATGTCATCAAGAACAATCATGAAAAAGCTGATGTGTTTCTGGTGCCACTGCACCCTTACCATTAATATTATACGAATGATCCTGCAGCAACGAAACTACATCTGTTTCCTGTTTTCTCCTAGACTCCACCAGTGGGAGCGAGCACCACCGGGGTGTGTACAGTGAATGAATACATGCAACATAAGCTTTGATAAGCTCTTTACTCTTTCTTCAGTCTAGTGTATCATCTAACATAAATCCGACCTGTTCTCATCTCTAAAATCCCTTTTTGAAATTACGCTAGCCTGATACCTGATAGCCTGATTACGCTAGCTGACTGCCAGAGATCCAGCTGAAAAATCACAGCAGATGATTCAATGGAAATATAACTAGAGGATGAGTCAAAGGTTAAAGGAGGAGTAGGGCAACAGGTAGCGAGGGACAATCCAACGAACGAGAAAGATGCAAAATCTAACAAAAGCAAAAGTCAGGGTTAAGGTCGGGGTTAGTAATAGCAAAAAAGAAATGCAGGATATAAAGGATACTGTCATGGGGTATGAAATGACAGTACAGGAGCTCCTAGGCTTTCCCTCAGACTTGAGACCCTGCGATGTCCATTACCTCAGAGGTTTGGTTGGTGGTAGTGAGGTCTGACCCTCAGCGTGACTCTGACTTCTGTCTGTAGCTTGATCTTACTCTCTCTCCCTCCCTTGGGGTAGGCTGGAAATACAGTAACAAAACTCCACAGAATTGACATGAACAAGGGAAAACAAAAACTTGTGCACAAAGGAGAGACGATACTTGTACAGGGAAATAAAGTAAAAGAAAGGAAGAAAACGCACAACAGGGTAACTTCCACACCACTCAATATAGCAACTACAGATCACCAAGAACTGGAACACCACATAGGACCAGAATCACTGGAGCTATGCTGAAGCTATTATCGGCTCAGAAACACGGGATCCCATACCTTATGTAGGAAAGAGACAGCTGTGGGTGGTAAATAGCAACTTGCTCCTATAAGCCGCACACAAATCCACAAGAATTAATTTCTGCAGGGCTGGGAAGCAGTGGAAATGAATCAGCCGATGCCCGTCTCAGGCTGACCCACTAGGAGACTTCAGTTTGCCTGTCAGACTCTATAATGTGAACAGAGTCTGACACAGTAGCGGCACCCTGCGAATGTGAAACCAAACACTGCTTGACAGATACACCTCAATCTGTAGGTGACATCAGAGTGCATTTTTAAATATACCTTCAGTATTGGTATCATCAAGGTGTAAAGTGCCGGAGAGGGGCAGTTATGGGTGAGTGTCATGGTGGTCCTCAACCCACCTCGACACAGTACAGACATGGGAGGCAGAATGGTGTGGGTGGTAGGTGGTGTGGAGGTGGTACCTGCTGACTGCTGCGCTTCTATGTCTTCAGCCAGGTCCCATTCACTCCCATGGGCCTTGGGCCCGGTGCATTCAGTAATGGGACGACTACCAGTTAATACTTGAAAAAACTTTACTCAGAAAACATTTGACAGCAGCTTGTACTTTTCTCATGGCAGATACATCGTCATCATTATCGGTTACATTCTTTGCTTTCAGTACCCGGCTCGGCTCTACTGGGATGGCCACTATGGGGCAAGTTATCCTCCCACTTCTGATCCACTCCTTCAACATGGTTGTGAATCGTTTGGCTCAGCGCACAAATGGATCGACCAAGCTGCCCTCCCGCTGTGACTGCGTTTCCTCAGGTACTGACAGGTGCAGGCCTAAGGAAGGGGCGCTCAGCTTCTCCTTTCTCTGCTCCCTGGACTTACACTCCTCTGCAGACGTACTCCAATCTGGTTGCATTCTTTTTCCTTCCTTTTTGCGCCTTCAATTCTGTCTCTGCCACCTCCACCCTGTTCATTCCACTCTGCGTGTTCTGACCTTTCTGGCCATCTCTTTGCTCTTCTCACTATCACAGCATCTCCCTATCTGACTTTGCCTGTACAACTCCTGTCTAAAGGTGGTGTCACACACAGCGATGACGACAACGACATCGCTGCTAAGTCGCCATTTTCTGTGACGTAGCAACGACCTCAACAGCGACACCGCTGTGTGTGACACATAACAACGATCAGACCCCTACTGCGAAATCGCTGCTCGCTCCTGAATGTTCCAGGTGATTTTTTGATCGCTGCTATCCTGCTGCGCCATGATGATAAGCTCAGCATCCTTGTGTTTGACACCGCAGCAGCGACGGTCGCGACGCCGCTGAAGGCAGTGACGTAGGACTGAAGGCAGGACAAGGGCGTGTTTTTGCTGTGTATTTTTCAACACCCCTACGACTCCGATTGGTGATTACAACAGCGTTCTGATTGGGTACCTTGCCGAAGGCGTCACAGTGATTTCATTCTTTAAGTTCCATTCTTTGTTCCACGTAGTAGATTCTCTGTCTGGTGTCGCTAGTGTGTCCTTCTTTGCGGATCTGAATGAAATGAAATAGAATGAATAAAAGCACTACTGCGTCTTCCTTTGTTTGGCACGGTCACCCAATCAGGTGCCGCTGTAGTGATCACCAATCGGAATAGAGAGGTGTGAAAAAAGGCAACACAAAGGCGCTGTAGCGATCACCAATCGGAACAGAGGGGTGTGAAAAGAGGCAACGCAAAACATGTCTAGGGGTAAACACCACGCCTCTATCAAGGTCTGAGTCATCGCACAGCGACGAGTGTGACACCGCACAACGACCGTCGAGGTCGCTATGATCGCTGCTCTGTCGCTGCTTAAAATTACATGTTTGACAGCTTACTAGCGATCAGCTATGGTCGCTGTTACGTCACAGGAAATGGTGACGTAACAGCGACATGGTTGTCGTTGTGTGTGAACCCAGCTTTATATACCCTCCTATCCTAGGGACCGTCCTCCCTGATTAACCCTTGCTGCCCTGTCATCTCCCTATCCATCTCTTCCTGTTAAGGGACCCGGGAGTCTATGACACCTAGTGGCAGCCAGCCGTATTACACAGGGGAATGTACAGTAATACAATACTATGAATTTAATACAATGCAATACCACTGGTCAACAGAACCAAGTGAAGTGGTAGGGCACTGCTGGTCCCCCTATTACCAAGGAACAATCATTATTGCAGCAATAAATTACAGGTTTTCCATAAAATTATAGAGTAGATCTTCAAACCACAGTTGTGAAAAATTAACAAGAGTTTACAAAATCACTTCTTCCACAGCCACAACCGGATGAGCTTCATTTATAACATGCTTGGATGGTCTCAAACTGAGAAGTAATCTACCTTTTCGAAAACATCCTTCAGAAACTGCCAAACTACAGCGGATTACCCCGTACGTAACCAATATTCATCATCCTTCAGTGAAAAATAATTTGTACAATATTTACTCTTTTTGTTCTTCTTTTCTATTTTCGGGTTTTTCTCTGCAGCACATATTAGAGGATAAATTAAAGTATTCATTAAAAGCAAACAGTTTCTCTATTAATTTTTCATATGCCCTAATTCTGAGTGGCTTAATCTATTCGGTTTCTCATTTCTCGGCTGTTTATTGCAGTGTCTGCATCACATACTGATGGTTTCTCTATATCACTTCAATGAGCAAAGAGATTTTATAGCTCCTAATAAATGTGACCTGTATTTCCTTGTCCCGTTATTGTATAGTTCATAAACTCTACAAAGTAAACACAAACCAATACAAAACTTCAATAAAGAGTTTTGGTTAAAACTAATGAACTTTGCAAATATGAGTTCAATCCATGGATGTGCCTCATTTTGGAGCGTATAGCATGGGTAATTTGCTTATCAAGAGTGTAACTGGGTAATTTTTCACTAACATTGATGCTGGCTCAAACCAGAACTTCCATACAGAGTCGGACTGGTTACCGGAGAAACCTCCAGTAATACCAGGTCTGGCTGCGGTTACCTGCATTGAACTCCGGAGCTCTCACCTGAGCTGCAGAGTTCAGCCTGTCTGCAGCTGTCATGAACCGAAACGCAATTGTTGGGGAATCAGTCGGCGCTTGTGGTTCAGTCCTGCAACCCTGAGTTCAGTCCAGGCTGCACTCCGGAGCTCACGTGAGAGCTCCATAGCTCAATCCAGGTAACCGCAGCCAGGCCCGGTATTACTGGCGGTTTCTCCGGTAGCCAGTCCGACACTGCTCCCATATACATACTTACTGACATATACTAAGCAAAACTTTGGACATTTAAGCCCCCCACCTTCAGGAATGCCAATTTTGGGTGTGGTTTTCTGAAGTTATACCTTTTTTATGTTCCTGCTGAAGGTTTCCTTTGGCTGCCAATTTGGTGTGCCTGTAAAGCCCAACCACACCATGGGCTTCCCAGGAGTTTGTTGTACTGTACATGTTACAGTGTAAAGTACAAGAGATCAAATGATCACAAGTTCAAGTCCCCTGGGGGACTAAAAAAGTAAATTAAAGCAATAATAAAAAAAAAAGTTTGTAAACATATATAAAAGCTTGAATCACCCCTTCATTACCATGTAAAAATAAAAAATAAAAAATAATAAAGAAAAAAAAGCATCTGATATCCATAACAGTCTGATCTATTAAAATATTGTTTTAAACCCGTAAATTGGAAGCATAAAGAAAAAAAATAAAATGACATGATGGCTGTCCCCCAAATAAATGAAATGCAAAGTGATTCAAAGATGGTATGTTCCCCAAAATGGTATGCAATAAACAAAAAAAATAGATCCATCAAAATAAAAAAAGTTTGGGATAAAAAAAAAAAATGGGGCCATAAATATATATATTTTTTTACAAATATTTATTTTTTTCATATACACTAAATAACATATACATTGATAATAATAATAATATACAGTGTATATATATATATATATATATATATATATATATATATATATATGTATACATATTTGGTATCACTGTAATTGTACTGGTTACTTTTATTTTTACCAAGAATTGTTTGAAGATCGTAAAATTAAACCCTCCTAAAGAGCTATGGTGAGTTTTTTCACTGCTTCATGCTATTTAGAATTTTTTTTCTCCAGTTTTCAGGATGTTGTATGGAAAATTATTGCTCTCAATCAAAAGCTCAAATGTATTTTGCAAAAAAAAAAAAAATAAATAACATAGCCTTTATAATGGCAATGTCAATGAAAAAATAATAATTATTTCTCTTGGAAGAAGAGGATAGATACGATGAAAGAGGAAAACAAATAAAAAGAAAAATTGGCTGCATCATTAACGGGTTCAAATTATAAGGGATTTGGAACCATATGAGTAAATTTGATGATAAAAGCGCTACACAATGCTGGACCTGCAAGAATCAAAATATCACTGGTACCTAAGGTGATATTTCAAAAGGAGCCTAATAACAACATGATACAAATAAAAGTAACATAAAAGGGAGATTAGCATAAAAGGAGCTGGCGCTAACTGACCCCAAACGCAATCTGTTCTGATCTGTTTGCCATGAATATCATGGTTACGGAAGCAGGATAATAGGATGGGGACTGTAGTAATTGAAATAATAAATTGAAATGCCACAGTAGTAAACAATTGCATTGGCTTTAGTAGCAGAAGGATTTTATGGTCACATATAGGTACAGGATAATAAACGGAACTTATAAAAAGTGACCCACTTATAAAATCATATTGCACCATTATTGCCAAGTAGAAAAGGGCATAACTCTTGTTCTCCCTATAAAAACAGCAGTACGGAGAGCAAAGTGTAACTTTCAGTGAGCCATATATATATATATATATATATATATATATATATATAAATACAGTGCAGACCAAAAGTTTGGACACACTTTCTCATCTCCATAACAACTGTTAAGAGGAGACTTTGTGCAGCAGGCCTTCATGGTAAAATAGCTGCTAGGAAACCACTGCTAAGGACAGACAACAAGCAGAAGAGACTTGTTTGGGCTAAAGAACACAAGGAATGGACATTAGACCAGGGGAAATCTGTCCTTTGGTCTGATGAGTCCAAATTTGAGATCTTTGGATCCAACCACCGTGTCTTTGTAGAAAAGGTGAAAGGATGGACTCTACATGCCTGGTTCCCACTGTGAAGCATGGAGGAGGAGGTGTGACGGTGTGGGGGTGCTTTGCTGGTGACACTGTTGGGGATTTATTCAAAATTGAAGGCATACTGAACCAGCATGCCTACCACAGCATCTTGCAGCGGCGTGCTATTCCATCCGGTTTGCGTTTAGTTGGATCATCATTTATTTTTCAACAGGACAATGACCCCAAACACACCTCCAGGCTGTGTAAGGGCTATTTGACTAAGAAGGAGAGTGATGGGATGCTACACCAGATGACCTGGTCTCCACAGTCACCAGACCTGAACCCAATCGAGATGGTTTGGGGTGAGCTGGACCGCAGAGTGAAGGCAAAAGGGTCAACAAGTGCTAAGTATCTCTGGGAATTCCATCAAGACTGCTGGAAAACCATTTCCGGTGACTATCTCTTGAAGCTCAACAAGAGAATGCCAAGAGTGTGCAATGTAGTAATGAAAGCAAAAGGTGGCTACTTTGAAGAACCTAGAATATAAGACATATTTAAAGTTGTTTCACACTTTTTTGTTAAGTATTTCATTCTACATATTTTAATTCATAGTTTTGATGCCTTCAATGTGAATCTACAATTTTCAGAGTCCTGAAAATAAAGAAAACTCTTGGAATGAGGTGTGTCCAAACTTTTGGTCTGCACTGTATACAGTATACAGTGGGACCTTGGTTAACGAGAACAATCCGCTCTGGGACTGTGCTTGTTAACCAAGTTACTTGTTCAGCAAAGCAAGATTTCCCATAGGAAATCATTGCAATGCAGACAATTCGTTCCACAACTTGTTAAATGTCCCATCCTGGTCATCCTGACAGCAGAAGTTCCTGCCTCGTCGCGATGCTTGCCGATACACATCCTGGAGCGGCGAACTACTAGATCCAGGAGGCCGGCGATAGAGCGGAAGGTACACATATTATGCTCACCTTACCTTCCGTTTCATCACCGGCCTCCTGGGTCTTGTAGTTCGCCGCGAGGATTCCTCCCTCGTCGCGATGCACCAGCGAACTGCAAAAACCATGAGACCGGCAATGGAATGGAAGGTAAGGTGAGCATAGTACTGTATGTGCATGCGTGTTTGTTTGTGTGTGTTTTGTGCGTGCTTGTGTGTGTTTGTGTGGACTGCAAGAGTGGGTCAGAGCGCGGTGGAGGTATGGAACTGGAAGTGTGTGCGGTGAGTATTTTGCTCCTCGTACAGCAAAGCTTTCTCGTAAACCGAGTTACATATTTACAGAAAGCTTTGCTTGTTAAGCAAAATTCTCGTTAACTTGGTTACTTGTTAAGCGAGGTTCCACTGTACATATTTTTATGGCTAGAAAAAGGCTCTTTGTCGGTCGAAAGTTTTTTTCCACTTTTTCCTTTTGTATGCTGGGACAAATAAAGATTTATAAATGGAGAGGAGCTTCTCAATGCCTTGGAATTTTTTGGATTCTCTACAAAGTTGCAGCTGGTGGATAGCTGAACCAAGCAGCACGAGTGGTTAAGTGGCGCATGGGATACTGTTGATTCAAGCGATTGTACATTGAGTTTGAGGTCAACATGGCAAGAGTGAGCTAGCCACAGCAATGATGAGGGTCAGAGTGCTAAAACAAACATAAAAAAGAAATAAAACATTGGACTGTGACAACACAGGCATGCCTGAACTTTCTGTTTCAACCCTTACACCATACTGGCTTCAGTTTGTATGCCAAAAACCTGCTGACAGATTGCCTTTAATGGGTCGCTCATACCACTGTATAAATCGGATCTGACAGCACTCGGACCAATGTTTTTCAATGGTGCAGTGAAAATGACCTATTTTCTTCATTGGCAGAATCTGTTTGTGAAAATAATCGCAGAATGCTGCACGTTTACTCCAAAATTGGATAGGTGTGAGAAAAAAAAACTGGATTCCATATGGAGCCACAATATAGAATGTGGTTATTACGAATATATTAAACTATAAACAGTGTTGTAAAAGATTAATAGTTGCTAAATAAAAAAACACAGATTTCATACAGATTGCACATGTATGACAAGTGAGAAAAAAATCGTTCCCCTTTTCTGGATGAAAATTGAACCAATTTCTTTTATACGCGGTGCAACCCTAGCCTAAATGTATTCTTTGAGCATTATACCCACCTCACTACATCCCCCATAGTGTATCCTGTGCATAGATAAATGTATTGTATATCTGTACAGTCACCATTAGGGGGAGCCAGAACACTGGTGTGTGTGACTGAACTATGGATCCACAAGGTGTCACAGGAGTAATCACAAATTGATTACTCAGAGAAGTCGAACAAGCAGGGTCAGAGTCAGGAGGTCACCCAGTACAAGAGAGTAGGCGGAGTCAGTGTCAGGAGCGAACCGGAGTTCGGGAACCGGGAGAGCAAGCCGTAAGAGTGTGACGCAAGGATGGAACAACAAACAGGGAGCAGGAGAGGAAGACCGGAAGGTAAAACTGTTAGGGTGAACACTCTGGGATTTTCACAAGTTGCCTGATCCTGACCTAATTAGTGTGGATCAAGTGCATGCTTGAAAGAATAACACCAGACAAAGTGTCAGATGTAACCTCTCCTTGATCAGAGATTGGCACCAAGAGAGATTTATTCCAACAAAAACATGCACTTATATAAACTAGGAAAAGGGGCATGGTTGGCTCTACAGTGGGCATGCCCGGATGTGTCCATTTGTCAGTGGGTTGGTCAATGGGCTAGTCCATGGACTGATTAGTGGGCGGGTCTATGACATCATGGAGGTTGGATCCATGAGGTCATCTGTCGGTTGGTACTCTAGGTTGGCCAGTAGGTCTTTCCCTTATATGGTGGTCTTCTTACATATGGACATTCCTTGCATACCAAAGCAGAGTGTGGAGAACAGGAAACGGCAGCCATCTTTAATGGGTGTCACATGATGATATATTTGAACTGACTATGTAAGGTGAAATAATATGTTTCATCAGTGATTTCCCACAATCCCTCTATATATCAAGGTTAATTAAGTATTTGACCAATGGCCCTCCTCAACAAGACAAGACGGAGGAAACTGGAGTCAGGGAGGTTAGACTGAACGGGGAGGTCAGAAGTCAGAGAGGTTGGACAAGGTAGCAGGCAGAATCAAAAACGTACAAGGACTAGGCGCGCCCGCTGTAGAGCAGGGCTATAACTGGCACCGCACTGATTTAGGAGACATCCTAATAAAGCGGCGTGATCCCCGAAACAAGGCATGGAAGGATAGGCTCCTCCCACCGACCAAGCACAGGAAACACCGACCACAGGACCAGGTGACAAATACAACTTTGCAACAGCAGAGTCCACATTGAATCATGACAGTATCTCTTTGCTACATCTCAATTAATCATATTGTGTCTGTTCATATGAAATAACTCTTAATTTCCCATTATTTATAAATCCATTTGCTGAATAATGACATAAATTGCTAAATGTAGAGTGGCCAGCTGCCAATCAGCCTCTGCAGTTGCCACTTAGATTAAGTAAGACCTATAGGCATCGTAGCTGTAAGGGAAAACTGGATTTTTATGGCTTCGTTTTCTAATTGCGCATTACATTGATTCTTCTCTATTTCTTTACTTTAATACACAAATCATCAAGCAACAGGAATATGTGCCTGAGTCTTCACATCTTTAGGATGATTTATCAGGTAAATTAACAGTTCAGCAGCCTGATACTCTCTCCATATTTCACATTAACCGAATTAGAAAGTATATATGCATCATGCCCGTGCAGAGAGGGGAAGGTTACCGCAGAGCAGTTTCATAGTGATTCATCAGAGGCAAGAAAGGAGATGAGAATATCGAATTAAGATCTATATATATCAGTACATTTACTTACAAACTAGACCTGAGCAAATCTCCCAAAATTCAATACTGGAGGATTCGGGCGATGATGAATTTGCATGATATAAATTTGGTGTGAATCAATCCTGCCAGAAAGGGGTTAAAAATAAACAAAATTTTATATTTATATCTCTTCCACCCTCCCCATATCTGTACCAATGCCACCGCTCCCTACTTGGTCCTCAAATCCAGTTGCCATTTTGCTGGATGAAATTCTACTTCCTCCCACAATGTCTGTCCGCTATTTCATCCTTCTTCTATGCGCAATTCCTAACTCTTAACATGGACAAAACGGAATTCATTATCTTTCCTCCTCCTCACTCAATCCCTCCAAGAACCGCATCCATCAAAGTTGATGGCTGCTCACTCTCTCCAGTCTCACAAGCTCGTTGCCTCGGAGTAGCCCTCTACTCTGCTTTATCCTTTAATCCACACATCAAAGACCTCTATACCTCCTGCTGACTACAACTCAAAAATATCTTCCAGATTCGTACATTCCTTAACCAAGAATCAGCAAAAACACTATTGCATGCCCTCATCATCTCCCGCCTCAACTACTGCAACCTCTTGTTCTGTGGCCTTACTTCCAACACTCTTGCACCCCTCCAATTTATCGCAAACTCTGCAGCCCGATTAATCCACCTCTCCCCTCGCTATTTCTTAGCCTCAATATTCTGCCAATCCCTCCACTGGCTTCCAATTGCCCAAAGACTGCACATAACAACACTAACCATGACATGCAAAGCCATCCACAACCTGTCTCCTCCATACATCTGTAACCTAGTCTTCTGGTAATTACCTGCACTTAACCTCCGATTCTCACAAGATTTCCTTCTCTCCTCCTCTCTTATCTCCTCTTCCCACAATAATAAATAATTCTGAAATCCAAATTTGCCCGAATCCACAAATTTTTTTAAATTCCAAACAAATTCTCCCATCATTACTGACAATCAGTTAAACATTTTACACACTTCCGCCAAAGAGTAACACAAGACTACATATTAACCCCTCCATGCTCTTACGATTTTTTATTTTGTTTTTGCGCTTTTGTTTTTTCCTCCCCTCCTTCCAAGAGCCATAACATTTTTATTTTTCAGTCAATATAGCCGTATGAGGGCTTGTTTTTTACAGGATGAGTTTTACTTTTGAATGATACCATTCATTCTGCCTCAGTGCACTGAAAAATGGGGAGATAAAACTCCAATTGCGGTGAAAATGCAAAAAAAAAGATTAATTCCGCAATTGCTTTTAGTTTTGTTTTTTTTTTTAATTTACCACATTGAAACTAACCGGGTAGTATGATTCTCCAGGTCAGTATGAGTATGTAGATACCAATTATGTATAGTTTATTTTTTTTTTTAATTAGTGAAAATAAATTTGAATTTTGTAAAAAAAAAATATAAAATATTGCTTTTGTTGCTATTTTCCAGACCCGTAACATTCTAATTTTCTAATTTTTTTCATATGCGGCTGTGTGAGGGCTTGTTTTTTTGCACCCTGACCTGACATTTTATTGATACAATTTTGTGTAGATGTGACGTTTTTATAGCTTCTTATTGCATTTTAATGCAATGTTGCAACTGCCAAAAAACGTAATTCTGACAGTTTCATTTTTTTTTCTGTTACGCTGTTTACCGATTAGATGAATTCATTTCATATTTTGATAGATCAGGCATTTATGAACGTAGCGATATCAAATATGTATATTTTTTTATTTGGTTTTAATTGTTTTATTTTCAATGGGGCAAAATGGGGGTGATTTAAACTTTTGTGGGTTTTTGTTTTGTATTTTTACAAACCTTTTTCTGATTTTTTTCTATTTTTTACTGTGTTGACTAATCTCCTTAGGAGACTTGAAGCTGCAATTGTCCAATCGCTTGTGCTATACAGAGCTGTGCAGCAGCATGACTCAGGAAAGTCTGACTGACGGCCTTACCTTGCCATGCAAACCCTAACCCGAAAGCCCCCTTCCCCGATTTCTTAACCTACAATAACACACAAAGACTGCATGACGATGGTTGTAAAAGGCCACAGCAGCCCCGTTTACAACAAACAATCCATAATATTTCATCCATAAACATATCCATAAACATAGTAATAACTCCATAAAAACATAACCACCAGCAAAGGAGGGGGGGTAAGTGAAGAGTCCCGTTGTACATGATTGCAACACCAGCTCCATCACATGCCCTCAGCCGCACCACACCGGCTCGAGGACACCCAGCCGAGTATTGCCCAACCACTGTCACACTGGGACCTAGCCCAGCAGGGACCCACATTAACATGTCCTACTGTGACCCAGCACAGCAAGGACCCACCTTAACCAACCAACTATACCATTGCACCACCAGGGGTAACCCGTTCCTGCACTGGGTCCTCCCCCCCGCTCTTTGTGCAATCCACTGCCTTCAAATACCTCCCTTCTTTCCGCCGACTGCTGCGACAAACTCTATCCTCTTCGTATCTCAACGTCCATCTTCAGAAGTCATGAAAATAGGGCAGGACGATTCCGGACGTCTGCCAGATAACGAATGTATAGCACTCTTTAATTGGGTTTATAGGGACAATATTTGGGTAAACATAGATTATCCCAGATGTGCCTCTTTACAATTTTACAGTTTCTTGAGAGATGTCGCGTAATATTTCCAGTTCACCATTGATGTACATATTTCTTAATGTAATAAAATAAACTAAAACCCTACGATATTGTCATCTGCTCATTATAATTTGCATTTATAGTTACTGTAACACATCGAGAGCTGCATATGTTCGGAATCATACAGGGCTAGTAATTATTTTAGCTACAGCAAATCCTTAATTAACCCTTGGAGCTGTCATATCTGCCAGTAACTTTGTCACTAACTGTAATATAATGATTAGTGGCAGAAGATTTTACTTTTACCATGAGGATTATAAAATATGAACACTGTGCCCAAAGTAATATTACGAAATGTTTTACACAATGTCGGCCCTTAAAGTACATGAATATTCGCTGTCTTTCTTGAACAAGGTTCAGTGTCAAGCTCATCTGAATAAAAGGTCTTCAGATTTTTATTTTTTTCCTAAAACACTTTTTTCCTTTGCTGGCAAAAGTCGTAAGGACTCTAGGGTTCTTTGACCTGATTCTGAAGAAAAAATAGAAAGATGTGTCAGCATAAGTTATAGGATCCAAACTTGGCAGAAAGTTTTTCTGATAAAGTTTTCCATTAAATTAAAAGGGCCCTTGGAGAAACTTATTTTAAGTTTTGCCTCATTTTGGATAATGTATGTATTTATAAACACCTAAACACTATGTGTATAGACAAATGGGATAAAAAAGAACTTATAAAACAATGATGGTCATAATGTAACCCAGGATCCAAATATAGCTTGCAGATCTCTTTTAGTGAAAGAGCACTCGATTCCTGACCCTGTCCCCTATATGGGGAGTTTCTAAAAGGGTAATTCTCTGATGCTTCATCGTTGTAAACAAAAAGGTCAAATGCCAAGTTTTCTTTTGCGAACTGTGAATCAAATCTCAAAATTAGAGTTGAGCGCGGTTCGCGGTTCGAGGTTCTCCAGTTCGCGGCTCGAGTGATTTTGGGGGCTGTTCTAGATCGAACTAGAACTCGAGCTTTTTGCTAAAGCTCGATAGTTCTAGATACGTTCGAGAACGGTTCTAGCAGCAAAAAGACAAGCTAATTACTAGTTGGCTTTCCGCTGTAATAGTGTAAGTCACTCTGTGAAATTTCAGTGTATAGTGTGTGGGAACAGCGCATTCAGATCACTGCAGTTTGGATAATGGCCATTTTTTTTTTTTCCCCTTGTCTTCCTTCCCTAAGTGCGTGCGTGTAGTGGGGCGGGCCAGCATGTCAGCCAATACCAGACACACACACAGCTAAGTGGACTTTTAGCCAGAGAAGCAACGGCATGTGTGATAGGATGTCCATGTCACATGTCCCTGCATTATAAATACGGGCATCTGCCCGTCTGGACGCCATTATCTCTTCTGCGTCTGGGTGTCAGTCACCGCTGGCGTAGCTCCTGTCTCCGATACTGCTGTGTACGCTCTATACACAGCGCTATACAGAATAGGGATAGAAGTTTCTTTCAGCCCTTGTAAGGGCTAATACCGGCAGGGTCAGAGCCATAGGTGACAGTCAGGGCTGTGAAAACAGATTTTAACTACACAAGATGACAGCGTCTGTGTAGCTAAGGTCAGGGATTTCCTCGCTACATTTCCCCATTAGGAGGGATAGAAAGGAAGGCTTCCTTTCCTCTACCCAGACCCACAACCCTGCCACTGTACCCTCTTGCCCTTTGCACACTCAAACTCATTGTTACTAAGCCATTATACTAGCAAACACTGAGGAAACTTAGTGGCATCCTAAACGTGGCTGTTGGACTTCTGTATTGTCCCACTAGTGCAAAGATATTTGCAGCACGTCTGCCTGCATTGCACACTCAAACTCATTGTTACTAAGCCATTATACTAGCAAACTATGCTGCCAGTTTAAGGGCCGTAGTTGCATTGTCAGGGATAATTATTGTTGTTTATTCTGCTGTTAACAAAGCTAGACCACCGCTGCAATCTACACCACCTCTCAATTTTTACTACCACATTTTAAGTGCACAATCTTGTCGCAATCAACATGAGTGGCAAAATGACAGATGCTGGTGCAAAGGGGAAGAGGCGTGTTGGAAAAGGAAAAAAAGGGTTTGTCCGTGGGGAAGGTGGCAAAGCTCCATTAACATCTGCTGAAGATAGACCATCTTCCAGCAAAAGTAAGATGTCTACTACTTACCGTGGACAATCTGATGTGCTCCCTTTTTTACGGACACGAACAACTGGAACAAAGGTAGATGATGGCCAAAAAAGGAAAATGCTTGAATGGATCTCAAGTGGTCCAACAAGTGCCCTCTCCGCCACCTCAACTACCGCATCCAAAAAACACCAGTCCTCTGAGTTGTCAGCCCAATCACACTTGCATTCTCCCAGCTCTGAAGTCTCCATCCGCCCTGCACAGTATGGTGGAACTGAGATGGCTGAGTCTGCAGAGCTGTTCAGTCACACTATAGCCTGGGAATCAGAAGTCTGCTCCAAAGCTACAGTGAGTACAGACCAGGAAATGGTCTGCAGTGATGCCCAGAACCTTTGTGACTTTGATTCAGGCTGTGAGGACCAAGTTTCTGAGCATAATGTTGACCCTTTTTCACAAACTGTAACACCTGTTGTTATAGACAATGAGGAACATACTGATGACGATGAGACGCAGATACCAGATTGGGATGACAACTTAAATATTCGGTCAGGGCAAGAAGAGGCTCGGTCTGAGGGTGAGGGGAGTGCAAACACAACAATTGATGAGGAAGTTCTAGATCCCACCTACTGTCAACCCACAGTCAGGCACTCAAGGAGGTCAATAGAGGCGGTGGAGGAGGATGCAACTGACGACGAAGTTACCTTGCGCCTTCCTGGACAGAGTCGGAGCACTGGTAGCACGTCTACAACTGCATCCTCAGCCACCACTCTGCCTCTGAGCACTAGTCGGGGGGGCTCAGCAGGTCGCATGCCCTCTAAGCCTTGCCTAGCCTGGTCCTTTTTTGACTTAGCAAAAGATCGGCCAAATTATGTGATCTGTAAAATTTGTCGTGATTCTGTTAGTAGAGGGCAAAACCTCATCAGTTTGACAACTTCTTCCATGGATCGTCACATGAATAAATATCATATGTCCCAGTGGGAAGCTCACCGTGCTGCAATGCGGCCTAGAGGAGCGAACCATCCACCGCCTGCCCCTTCCAGTGCATCCGCGTGCTCTTCATCTTCTAGGACTGTGGGGACAGCTGTCACACCTGGTTTTCCACGCACAACTTCCACCACTGTAACCACAACAGGTAGTTTGCTTGGTAGGTCGTCAGTTGGTTTGGAAGGGGAAACAAGTGCGTGTGTACAGCTCTCTCAGACATCGATAGCACCAACGTTGGATGAAGGCAACATCATGTCTACGCCTGCACTTTCCTCACAAACCTGCATTTTTCCAGGGACACCCTACTCAACACCGTCTACACACAGCAGCCAAATCTCTGTCCCTCAGATGTGGACAAATAAAAGGCCATTTCCTGCGACCTATGACAAAGCTAAGAGGCTGACTTTATCCCTCTGTAAGCTCTTGGCTACCGAAATGCTGCCTTTCCGCCTGGTGGACACACAGGATTTTAGAGACCTTATGTCTGTCGCTGTGCCCCAGTACCAGATGCCCAGTCGCCACTACTTCTCTAAGAAAGGTGTGCCTGCGCTACACCAGCATGTCGCACACAACATCACCGCTTCCTTGAGAAACTCTGTGTGTCAACGGGTGCATTTCACCACCGATACTTGAACCAGTAAGCATGGACAAGGATGTTACATGTCGCTGACTGGGCACTGGGTAACTATGGTGATAGATGTGAAGGGTCTGCTGCACAAGTCTTGCCGTCCCCACGACTTGTGTGTCAATCCTCTGTCTGTCCAAGTTCCGCCACTGCTTCTGCCTCCTCCACCTCATCTGGGTCCTCCACCTCCGCCCCAAGCCTGCCTGGTCAGGCCACCAGCGTTCTCACTGCGCAGAGGGAATCACGCACCCCTCATTACTATGCTGGCAGCAGAGCGCAACGGCATCAGGCGGTCTTTAGCTTCACATGTCTTGAAAATAGGAGTCACACAGCGGCTGAGTTGTGGGCAGCTCTGGAGACTGAGTTTAATAAATGGTTGTCTCCACTCAACCTGCAGCCTGGTAAGGCCGTGTGCGACAATGCTGCAAACCTGGGTGCGGCCCTTCGCCTGGGCAAGGTGACACACGTGCTTTGTATGGCTCACGTGTTGAACCTTGTTGTCCAGCAATTTTTAACACTATCCTGGCCTAGATGGCCTTCTGACCAGGGCACGAAAACTGTCTGCTCACTTCCGCCGTTCAACCGCTGCAGCTGAGCGACTTGCATCGCTCCAGAAGTCTTTCAGCCTGCCGGTTCATCGCCTGAAATGCGATGTGGCGACACGCTGGAATTCAACTCTCCACATGTTACAGCGACTGTAGCAGCACCGCCGAGCTCTGGGGCAATACGTCATGACTTATAGCCTGGGCCAACGAGATGCAGAGGTGGGGCAGATCACCCTGATGGAGTGGTCTCAGATCAAGGACCTATGCACCCTTCTGCACAGTTTCAACATGGCGACGAATATGTTTAGCGCTGACAATGCCATTATCAGCATGACAATTCCAGTCATTTACATGCTGGAGCACACGCTAAACACTATTCGGAGTCAGGGGGTGGGACAACAGGAAGGGGAGGAACTACAGGAGGATTCATATGCGCAAGACACAACAACATCACCAAGGTCCAAACGTTCATCATCACCAATGCGGCAGGCATGGGACCATGGGGGACAGGGATCAACAAGGGCGCATGGTAGCAGGCGAAATGTTGAGGAAGGTGCAGGAGAACATGAAGAAATGGAGGACAAACTGTCCATGGACATGGAAGATTCAGCGGATGAGGGAGACCTTGGTCAAATTTCAGTTGAAAGAGGTTGGGGGGAGATGTCAGAGGAAGAAAGAATGGTTAGCACCTCTATGCCACAAACACAGCGTGGACTTGGTCCGCATGGCTGCGCAAGACACATGAGCGCCTTCTTGCTGCACTAACTCCAACATGACCCTCGTATTGTCAAAATTAGAAGTGATGAGGACTACTGGCTTGCCACACTATTAGATCCCCGGTACAAGTCCAAATTTTGTGACATAATTCCAGCCATAGAAAGGGACACACGTATGCAGGAGTATCAGCAGAAGCTGTTACTCGATCTTAGCTCGGCTTTTTCACCAAACAACCGTGCAGGTGCAGGGAGTGAATCTCCCAGTTGTAACTTGACAAACATGGGACGGTCTCGTCATCTTCAACAGTCTACCCGTACCAGTAGCACCGTATCTGGTGCTGGTAACAGCAATTTTATTGAATCTTTTCATAATTTTTTTAGACCGTCCTTTGCAAGGCCACCAGAGACAACAAGTCTGACATATAGTCAACGGCTGGAGAGGATGATACAGGAGTATCTCCAAATGAACATCGATGCCATGACTTTGCAAATGGAGCCTTGCTCATTTTAGGCTTCAAACCTTGAAAAATGGCCAGAGCTCTCCTCTTACGCCTTGGAGATTTTGTCGTGTCCAGCTGCCAGCGTTGTCTCTGAACGTGTCGTAAGTGCTGCTGGGTGTGTGCTGACAGATAAGCGCACGCGTCTGTCCAGTGACAATGTGGACAGACTGACGTTCATCAAAATGAACAAGTCATGGATCCAGAAGGAATTTACTACCCCTGTGTCATCCTGGGGAGAGTAAATGCTTGTGGATTTGGAATGTGCTTGATGCAAATCAAAACATCCTGTTTGCAACTAGGGCACAAGTGCTGCCACTGATGGGGTGTCTGTGTGGCCCAATTTTTGGAAAAAAAGGGAGACTCCGCTTGGAGTAACCCTTGCTTGCTGTGTTTTTTTAAAAATGATCCAAGATGAACAGAGCTGGAATCAGGAAAGACTTTGCTACCTACCCCGGGGTCATCCTGGGGACGGTTAAGAATAACGTATTTTTGAATGTGCTTGATGCAAATCTAGCTGTGAAGTGCACAACTGCGGCACAAGTGCTGCCACTGAATGGGTGGGTGTGTGTGGGGCCCAATTTTTGGAAAAAAAGGGAGACTCCGCTTGGAGTAACCCTTGCTTGCTGTGTTTTTTAAAAGGAGCCAAGATGAACAAGTCATGGTTCAGCAAAGACTTTGCTACCTACCCCGGGGTCATCCTGGGAACGGTTAAGTATGGCGTATTTTTGAATGTGCTTGATGCAAATCTAGCTGTGAAGTGTACAACTGGGGCACAAGTGCTGCCACTAGATGGGTGGGTGTGTGTTGGGCCCAATTTTTGGAAAAAAAGGGAGACTCCGCTTGGAGTAACCCTTGCTTGCTGTGTTTTTTAAAAGGAGCCAAGATGAACAAGTCATGGTTCAGCAAAGACTTTGCTACCTACCCCGGGGTCATCCTGGGAACGGTTAAGTATGGCGTATTTTTGAATGTGCTTGATGCAAATCTAGCTGTGAAGTGTACAACTGGGGCACAACTGCTGCCACTGAAGGGGTGAGTGTCTGAGTGGCCCAATTTTTGGAAAAAAGGGAGACTCCGCTTGGAGTAACCCTTGCTTGCTGTGTTTTTTAAAAGGAGCCAAGATGAACAAGTCATGGTTCAGCAAAGACTTTGCTACCTACCCCGGGGTCATCCTGGGAACGGTTAAGTATGGCATATTTTTGAATGTGCTTGATGCAAATCTAGCTGTGAAGTGCACAACTGGGGCACAAGTGCTGCCACTGAATGGGTGGGTGTGTGTTGGGCCCAATTTTTGGAAAAAAAGGGAGACTCCGCTTGGAGTAACCCTTGCTTGCTGTGTTTTTTAAAAGGAGCCAAGATGAACAAGTCATGGTTCAGCAAAGACTTTGCTACCTACCCCGGGGTCATCCTGGGAACGGTTAAGTATGGCGTATTTTTGAATGTGCTTGATGCAAATCTAGCTGTGAAGTGCACAACTGGGGCACAAGTGCTGCCACTGAATGGGTGGGTGTGTGTTGGGCCCAATTTTTGGAAAAAAAAGGGAGACTCCGCTTGGAGTAACCCTTGCTTGCTGTGTTTTTTAAAAGGAGCCAAGATGAACAAGTCATGGTTCAGCAAAGACTTTATCTACCTACCCCGGGGTCATCCTGGGAACGGTTAAATATGGCGTATTTTTGAATGTGCTTGATGCAAATCTAGCTGTGAAGTATACAACTGGGGCACAAGTGCTGCCACTGAAGGGGTGAGTGTCTGTGTGGCTCAATTTTTGGAAAAAAGGGAGACTCCGCTTGGAGTAACCCTTGCTTGCTGTGTTTTTTAAAAGGAGCCAAGATGAACAAGTCATGGTTCAGCAAAGACTTTGCTACCTACCCCGGTGCAATCCTGAGGACGGAAAAGGATGGCGTATTTTTGAATGTGCTGGATGCAAATCTAGCTGTAAAGTGTATAACTGGGGCACAAGTGCTGCCACTGAATGGGTGGGTGTGTGTGGGGCCCAATTTTTGGAAAAAAAGGAGACTCCGCTTGGAGTCACCTTGTGGTGTTTTACATGGTTTTAGAAGGGCGTGCCATGCCTATATCTGTGTCTCCTCCTCTTTTTCCTTGTCCAGCTCTTTTGTTTTCGCATGAGTATATGTCCTTGTCACTTTCCCATGTGTTTGTGTTGTGAGTTCTTTGTCACCTTTTGGACACCTTTGAGGGTGTTTTCTAGGTGTTTTTATGTGTTTGTGATTGCCTGCCATTGTTTCCTATGCGGTTCGAGTTCGGTTCGTCGAACGTTCGCCGAACTGAACTCGAACGAGACCTCCGTTTGACGAACCGAACTCGAGCCGAACCGCGACTGGTTCGCTCATCTCTACTCAAAATGTTAACATTTTTGTGAAACCAAGAATTTCACGAATTTCAGGAAATTTGATTCGACCTTGATCCTCCATTGAACAATCATTTCATCTCTATTCAGTATGCATTGCACCTGTGTAACAAATGTGTCACAGCCTGATGTGATCTCGGGGTGATCTGGGGTCAGAAGGTCATATAGTGTGTTATTAATCGCAGATCCACTTTAGTGCCCACTCATCATTTACCCTGAGTTGGAGTGTATTTAATTCCATCTGGTACTGAAGGGGTTAAGATTCATTTTTATCCTGCAGTGATCTAACAGGTAGTTGTAACCTCAGCTGCAGCCACTCCTTTCTGCTATAAATATACGCTCCTCACTCCTTCCTATGCCGACTATAGCTCATTCCTATACTGACCATGTTGAAGATGCTCGTCATTATATAGCTGAGATGTTGTTTCTATTGCAGTGGCAAAGTTGCTAACTAAAGAAACCTTAGAGTACTTCTTGCATCTTTCCCCACCCATTTGTCTTATCTACTTTGTGTTGTCTTATTGTAGTAGCAAGACTAGCGTCTCACTGGCCCTCACTAGCCAAGGTGAGTTTAGAGTTAGCGAGGGCCTAGGCAAGTGATTGGCGCATGGGGTAAAGGACCCATGTTGGGACATTAAGGTGTGCAAGGTTCAACCTCAAGTGAGTCCTAACAGGTGATCTCTCTCCTCTCTCCCTAGGATGTTGCAGGATCTCGGTGCTGCATAGCTGTGGTGTTGTTACTATTAAAGCTGTGAAGTTTTTGACAGAAGAATCCAGGGAGTGTTTTTTGTTGTGTAATTCCCAACCTGTTTATATTACCTTCCTCATGTTGTCTTGTTGTAGTAGTGAGACTAATGTCTCGCTGGCCTACACCAGTCAGGGTGAGTTCAGGGTCATCGAGGGCCTAGGTGCGTGATTGGCGTATGGGCGGAAGGACCCTTCTAGGGACGTTAGTGAGTGCACGATTCAGGCTCAGGTGAGCGTTAGTAGGTGATCCTGATTCCCTCTCTCTAGAACCAGGGTCTGCTGTTGTTTCCCTGGTGTACCCTTTGTGTTGCGTCGCTTGCCGGGTGTCCTCCAAAAACCCGGCGGGACATTACCCTGGTATTCCCACTGTGCTGCGCCGCTAGCTGAGAATCCTCTTGTTCCTGGCTTGACACCTGTAGTTACATCATTACAACCTGCTATTTTCTGCAATAAACTCAAAGCCCATTTTTCTGTCCTAACTGGATTTTGGCACGAGCTCCGGAGCAGAGAGGCGAAGAACCCCTCACACTTTCCATAACCTGTCTCGTTAAGAGAAGGATTACAATTGAGAACAGGCAGTGGACAGCAAGTTAGACAAATACTCAATACCTGGCCCTAATTATATATATATATATATATATATATATATATACACACATATATATATACGGTATATATATATATATATATATATATATATATATATAGTGTCAGGTATTGAGTATTCGAGGTATTGAGTGCTGCGAAAAGACCGAGGGGGCGCGCAGAGATGTCGGCTCCAGGCGATGGAGGCGCTGCCTCCTCCCGACCAGGGTGAAGGAATGTAACCACAGCGGAAGTGGAGCAGGGATATATATGTATCTAATATATAAAGCTGAATGTGTGTGTGTGTATGTGTGTGTGTGTGTGTGTGTATGTCCGGGATTGGCATCCGCACCGTCGCAGCTACAGCCACAAAATTTTGCACACTCACACTTCTGGACCCCGAGAGCGTCAAAGGCTATTTTTCGAGGGGAAATTTTAACCCCGCTCTTTACAGTTATTCTCCAAAAAGCCTGCCTCCATTAAAGCGAATGGAGCTGGGAGCCACAGTGTAGCCAGAACTTCAGAAGAATGCGCAGCCATGCCCTTATATGGAATGTTGGTGTGTCACAATGCAGTCAGGGAAAGAGGCAGACACAGACAGGGAAAGAGACAGACACAGACAGGGTAAGAAACAGACATAGACAGGGTAAGAGAAAGACACCAAGAGACAGACAAAGAAACAGACTGACAGGGAAAGAGAGAGACAGGTTAAGAGACAGACACAGACAGGTAAAGAGACAGACACAGGGAAACAGACAGACAGGGAAAGAGAGGGAAAGAGACAGACAGGGAAAGTGACAGACAGGGAAAGTGACAGAGATAGACAGACAGGGAAAGAGATAGACAGACAGACAGGGAAAGAGATTGAGACAGACGGAGAAAGAGACAGAGACAGTCAGAGACAGACAGGGAAAGAGACAGACAGACAAAGATAAAGAGACAGAGAGATATATACAGAGGGCGAGACAGAATTGGAGAGAAACAGAGAGACAGTTACTATCCCGGGCTTTAATATATTCTATTTATACATTTTATCCCGAGAATGTTAATACATTCTATTTTGTCAACAGCAGTTATTAACCCGGGCGAAGCTGGGTAGTACAGCTAGTATATATATATATATATATATATATATATATATATATATATACAGTATATATATATATGTATATATTTATTATTTTTGTATATATATACAGTATATATATGTATATATTTATCTATTTTGTTTTTTTATTTATTTTCTTTTTTTGGGGGGGGGTGGAGATTTGTTGAATGCCTATTTAGCATGCTGTCAGGGGGCCAAGAAAAAGTCTCACTACTCGGTAGAAAGGCCACAGCCTTTAGAATATAACATCCTGTAAATATTACAGTATGCTAACAAGCTTGCTCTTCCCTGCTCAACCATAGAGCGCGAAAGATATCGAAAGCACTAATTAATGAATCAATTTGCTCTTTACTTCCAAGTTGTACACAAGCCGCTGTTTACAATATTGAAGGTCAAACTCTTATTAGAATAATCCCTAATGCAAATTTTTGTAATAAAATATGACAACCTCAATTTTCTCGCAGATGGAAGTTCCTAATAAATATAGGTCAACACTGTATCTAAATTGTTATCAGCATAATCAATGTAAATAACCATTGCCGGCTAAGTAATCCTTGATTTCCATGGTGTCAGGGGACTACCCGTTTCGGGAATGGCAGAAGTCCTGGGATTTCACAACAAAGAAAGAGCAACTTCATAAGATGCAGATTGTGGTATTTATAACTAAACACGCGATATTGTATATAGCTCCAAGATTCAACTTTACAATTATATAAGGGTGTATAAACTTTTATGGTCTGATGATGACATCATTGCAATTGTCACCTACCTCCAGTTAATAATAGGACTAATTCACACAAACACTATGGCCACAAAAAGGATAATATGATAAAAGTAGCTTTTCTTGAATAATATTAAGGATAAAGGGAACCTGTCAGGTGCAATATGAACCATGAGCAGTTCTGGGTGTATATTGCTAATCCCTGCCTAACTGTCCCAGCATATAGAAGCATAGATAAAGAGATATTTAGAAAAAGTATTTCTAAAGATCCTTTATGATATGCAAATGAGCAGAGGGACTAGTTCCAAGGGCGTGATTTTCCCCCAACTAGTCCGCCCTCTTAGCATATTTGCATGCCCACAGCTTTGCTTATCCCTTGTAGGGAGGGGGGAAAGGTTAGGTATAACAATAGATGTATCCAAATAGTATCATGTAGATGGCGTAATAATTAATGTTGAGCAATGGTGCTCGCCAATGCTCAGTACTTGATCAAGCATCGGGGTGCTTGGATACTCGCAGTGCTCGGTCGAGTATCGCGGGTGCTTGGATGTGTCACAGCCACAAAGCACAGGCTTAATTCACTGCATAATGTGTGTAGGCACCCCAGGGACAGCAATTCGCAGTCACTGATTTGCTCTCACTGTGGGTAAAACAACATCTTCGGATGTAGTGTGTCAAAAGAAAGAAAAAAAAAGTGCAGCCAAATAACAAGGCTGTTGGTGCTTCTGCATCCATCACAGTTATGCCAAGTACTGGCATGGCTGTCTATGGCCGGTGCACCATGTGAGCCTCATTCTAGAACATTTTGAGAATGAGACTCCATTGGTCACTGCCAGTCAGCAGCAGGTATTGTCACGGTACTTTTGGAACCTATTTCTCAGACTGAAGCTCCATAGGAATCAGTGGGCATTGTGGGACATTAAACCTTTGGATTACATTGGAACTTCGAGGATTTTTTTAAATTAATAAATTGGTGAAAGAGGTAGTATAGGGGAGTCTTTATTCAACTAAACTACTTTTTTCCTCTGTGTGTGTGTGTGTGTGTGTGTCTTTTAACTGTATTCTTACTGGTTTAGTAATGGGGGGGTGATTGATGCTTCTCCATTAATAACCCCTGGGTTTCATGCCAGCTGTCAATTTGCAGCTGACTTCAACCCCAAATGTATTACCCCAATTGCCACCGCACCAGGGCAATCAGGAAGAGCTGGGCAAAATGCCAGAATTGGCGCATCTAATAGATGTGCAACTTCTGGGGCTGCTGCGGGCTGCTATTTTTAGACTGGGAAAGGCCAAATAACCATGGGTCTTCCCAGTCTGATAATACCAGCCCCCAACTGTCTGCTTTACCTTGTTGGTTATCAAAAATAGGAGGGATCCCATGCCATTTTTAAGTTATTTAAATAAATAATATGAGCTGGGCCATTACTTTCCACCTTGACGTACAGTACTAAGTGAGAGAATAGTTGATTACTAATGCTGCTTGCAACATAATTTGCACCAAATTTAGTGAATCACTACTGTAGATAGATTTATGAAAGTCTACGTTGTTCTAGTTTAATTGCATATTGTTACTATAAGTAAGGGGATACTGGCACTGACCTGACGGAAGGACTGGGGTTGGGTTATTGTTAAGAAACTCTGTTTATAACAAACTGCAGTGATTGCATGTACCTGTTCATTCGAGTGTAACTGTGAAATGTGCCAACTGTCATTCAATTTACTTGCTTTGAACTTCTGTATTGCCTTTTTTGGTTTTTTTTTGCTCACCCATCCATTCTCCATGTTCTCGTTCCCGCCTATATAAAAATCTGTTTGTGTCACAACTGAATCGACCTTGCTGCGTTTTTGTATATATGGCCGTAGTCTTACAAAAATTGATCCAATCATGGGACAGCCTTTCATTATCGAGCACAATAGGGACCACAGAGCCCTCCTGGATCAGGATACTGCGCTCATGTGATGATGTTTCTGCAGATATGTCCCAGGGGAGAAAGCAGAAAGCAGCAGCCACATTGCCTCCAGCTGTCAATTAAATGGTGTGAGAAACACTCTCATAATATTATCACATCATCAAATGGAGCTGGGATAATATTTACATGACAATTTGATCTGTAAAAAAAAAAAAAGATTGATCACTTGTCTGCACTGAAGCACTGAAGAGACATAGTGGGATATGATGCCGAAAATCCTGTTAGATCTCAATGTAAGCATTACACTTCTTTATTTAAATCTCGACGAAAAGTACAGGTCATACCCACATAATGGCAATTCTGTTACCAGCCCTGCCCGAATGCCTCATACAGTAAATAGGATACACTATATGAGTGCCCTGGAGGTGAGTAAATCAATTCTATGAAAAAAAAAATTGTTTTGAACCTTTAATTTGCGATTTTTTTCCCATGAATTGCAGAAAGTTGCAGAGAAGGATCACATGACGTAATACGCGGCCGAGTAAGTTTCCCCATAATGCAAAACAGCTATCCCATTACGCGACATAATGCAGCCAATCAGTACGAACTATCTTGCACTGGAAAGAGGCTCAGCACCCCCGACGTGCATTTCGCCTTTATGCATTAATGTAAGGAGTGCTTTAAAGAGAATCAATTTTTGTTCTTAGTTTATTCCCTCTGCTTCCCTGAATGTCTTCTTTATTTTATTGCTTTTTTTAAATCCGCCAAATAATTCCATAGATATTGTCTTTTTTATTAATTGCTCATTTTGATAGGCTATATTAAGAAGGTGTGGTACACCGGATCCTCCGGGGCGAGTCTTTAAGGCTGCTCTGCATTATTATATAATCCAATAATAAAGGGAGAGTATTACTAAATCTCAAATCATCTTTATTGTATCAACATCAACATGATAAAGAAAATGAAAAATACAAGAGATAAGTGTTTCAGGAAGACAAAAACTGCTATTGCACAGCTAAATGTAATGCAACAAACAAATCATTAAAGAATATGGTTGCATGAAAAAAGTGCAAGTCCATTGAAGTTTTACAGTCCACATGAGAACCTTGCAAAAATAGAATGCAAAAGTGATATTAGTAAAATATATCTTTGTACCGTGTTAGCCAGTAGAGATAAAAAAAATTGTTTAAAAGAACAGAGAGTCCTCAGTGGTTGATACCTTTTAATATCAACCACTGAGGACTCTCTGTTCTTTTAAACAATTTTTTTTAAAGTGATATTATTAATAATTAAAGCCACTCTAATATAAATTCAAATGGTATATGTCAAATCTCAGGTGTTCAATACTGAGTGGCATAGTGTGCTAATTATCTATTATTAAATAATCTAATTACCATAAAGTGCAGTTGCATAAAAAAAAGTGCAAGTGCTTAGCATTATAAGGTCACAGTGAAGACTATAAAAGAATTAGAAGCAAACAATATAGTGTGTCCACCCATATCCTGTCCACCGCCATTAACTTGAGAACGGCGGCAGCTATAGGCATAGAAGTGGTGTCTAGGTATAGTAAAGTATCCATGCGCTATGCAATGAAACCACCTATAGCGCCACCTGGTGGAAAACAACGGAGTTAGCATTTTTATCTCGAAAACGGAATGATATAGAGAAAAAAAGTGAATTACAAAGTTGTAGGGCATCATCAATTCAATACGAATAGACACCTTGCATACAGAAATTCTATAATTAGAACGTGTAAAACTCACAGGGCTGTGGATGTGAAGCGATACCTCATGGAGACCTTCCTACAAGTCATTGGGTATGGTGGCTGCATGGAGTGGCCTCCACGCTCACCTGACCTGACCCCATTGGACTTCTTTCTGTGAGGTCACATCAAACAGCAGGTGTATGCGACCCCTCCATCAACATTGCAGGACCTACGACGACGTATCACAGATGCTTGTGCAAACATGTCACCTACCATATTGCACAACGTGCAGCAAGATACAGTATGCTGTCCAGAGTCCAGATGTGCATTGCAGCTGACGGTGGCCACTTTGAGCATCGAAGTTAAATGAGCACCATATGCTTGACCAGCATTCAATGTTTTGGGGTGTCATGGGTTTCATATCATAGCATTTCTGTATGCAAGGTGTCGATTCGTATTAAATTCATGCTGCCCTACAATTTTTTTAATTCACTTTTTTCCTCTATCTCTTTCCGTTTTCGAGATAAAAATGCTAACTCCGTTGTTTTCCACCAGGTGGCGCTATAGGTGGTTTCATTGCGTAGCGCATGGCTACTTTACTATACCTAGACACCACTTCTATGCCTATAGCTGCCGCCATTCTCAAGTTAATGGCAGTGTACAGGATATGGGAGGACACACTGTATAATGTAATACTGGAAATAAGTGAAACCACTTTAATGCAAATATAGATGGCACATGTAGTATACTGAGTATTTGATAATGTACAACATATTAAGAATCATTTTCAAGTGAACTGCAATGAAAAAAATAACAGCAATCATGATATCGAATATCAGATACATAAGTTTTATCAAACTTTACCAAGGTGGAACACATGATGAACACCCTTAACACGAGTTCCGCATTGGCTTCTTCATGAGGTTTCGCTCTACATTGTTAACCAGTGATCCATGCCCTCTTGTAAAAAACATAAATATTTGCACTAAATAAAATGGCCCATATCTCTGGAACTGTATGGTGGGTTTAATAAAAAAAATAAAACAGAATGCTCAGGGCAGCAGCAGGAGCAGGGCAGCAGCAGGGGCAGGGCAGCAGCAGGAGCAGGGCAGCAGCAGGGGCAGGGTAGCAGGGGCAGGGCAGGAGCAGGGCAGCAGCAGGGGCAGGGCAGCAGCAGGGGCAGGGCAGCAGCAGGGCAGCAGCAGGGGCAGGGCAGCAGCAGGGGCAGGGTAGCAGGGGCAGGGCAGAAGCAGGCCAGCAGCAGGGGCAGGGCAGCAGCAGGGGCAGGGCAGCAGCAGGAGCAGGGCAGCAGCAGGGGCAGGGTAGCAGGGGCAGGGCAGGAGCAGGGCAGCAGCAGGGGCAGGGCAGCAGCAAGAGCAGGGCAGCAGCAGGGGCAGGGCAGCAGCAGGAGCAGGGCAGCGGCAGGGGCGGGCAGCAGCAGGAGCAGGGCAGCAGCAGGGGCAGGGCCAGCAGCAGGGGCAGGGCAGCAGCAGGAGCAGGATAGCAGCAGGGGCAGGGCAACAGCAGGGGCAGGGAAGCATCAGGGGCAGGGCAGCAGCAGGAGCAGGGTTGCAGCAGGAGTAAAACACAGCCGGAAGACAAAGGGTGAGGTTTTAATACCAGAGATTAGGACAGTGTCGATTGGATACACCATGTCACGGCGGTGGGATGGCTTTTATGCCTTTGTGAACAAAAAAGTGTTAACTAAGTACCCTAAGTATCTTATTTATATGTACTATTACTACTTACCTTTTTACATTACTGCAGGGTATACGCTCATTTTGTTGTTTTTTTTTATTTAATTTTGCCGCTTTAATATAAGTTGTATCAATTTCAAAGAGTTAAATGTTCATCTTTGCAATGCAGACACTTTTGTATTAAATAATGCAGCGTGCAAATGAAGAGCCACTTAAGCAGTCATAACAACCAACATTGAATAGCTTAATACTTAGGTGAAAATGTCAAAATAAAGTCGTTTACTATTAATTTGTCATTATGAATTTGGTCTGAAGTAAAATTAATTTAGCTCTGCATTTCTTGACTTGTAAATCATTTCCACCTGCTCGTTTAGATGTCAACAGCTGAAATCTGTCCAGCACATAGAACGTGATCTGTAGCCATTGAGGAAGGATATTATTGAAAATCTCCGATCTCTACTTATTTGATACTAGCTGTACGACCCAGCTTCGCCCGGGTTAATAACTGCTGTTAACAAAATAGAATGTATTAACAAAAATGTATTCTGCACACAAAAACCACAAAACAAATAGATATAAATGTAATTATATCTGTCTCCCCCTCTGTATATATCTCTCTGTCTCTCTATCTATCTCTTTGTCTGTCTGTCTCTTTCCCTGTCTGTCTCTGACTGTCTCTGTCTCTTTCAACGTCTGTCTCAATCTCTTTCCCTGTCTGTCTATCTATCTCTTTCCCTGTCTGTCTATCTATCTCTGTACCTTTCCCTGTCTGTCCTTTTCCCTGTCTGTCTCTTTCCCTCTCTTTCCCTGTCTGTCTTTTTCCCTGTCTGTCTCTTTCCCTGTCTGTCTCTTTCTCTCTCTTTCCCTGTCTGTCTGTTTCCCTGTGTCTGTCTCTGTCTCTTTATCTGTGTCTGTCTCTTTACCTGTCTGTGTCTGTCTCTTAACCTGTCTCTCTCTTTCCCTCTCTTTCCCTGTCTGTCTCTTTCCCTGTCAGTCTGTCTCTTTGTCTGTGTCTGTCTCTTTGTGTCTGTCTCTTACCCTGTCTATGTCTGTTTCTTACCCTGTCTGTGTCTGCCTCTTTCCCTGTGTCTGTCTCTTTCCCTGGCTGCATTGTGACAAGCCAACATTCCATTTAAGGGCGTGGCTGCGCATTCTGCTGAAGTTCTGGCTGCACTGTGGCTCCCAGCTCCATTCGCTTTAATGGAGGCAGGTTTTTTGGTGAATAACTGTAAAGCGCGGGGTTAAAATTTCCCCTCAAAACATAGCCTATGACGATCTCAGGGTCCAGAAGTGTGAGTGTGTAAAATTTTGTGGCTGTAGCTGCGACGGTGCAGATGCCAATCCCGGACATACATACACACACACATACACACACACACACACACACACACACATGCATACACACATTCAGCTTTATATATTAGATGTTACGTTTCTAACGCACGAACGAACATTTCTGTATGTGTGCTATTCTTACCATGTTTTTCTTATAGCCGCTATTAGCATTCGCTTATGTTATTCGTGCATGTCTGCTGCTGCCACCTACTGGTCTGATGCCTTGTGCTGCTCCCCTGTTTCCTTCTAATTTTTTCTGGGAGTGTTTTGCAGCCCTGTGTATGACCTCTCTTCTTGGCATCCATTTTAGTTCCAGACAGCATGTGAGAAGTACACATCTCTCTTTAAGGCTACTGAAGGCCAAAGTTTTTTGACCAGTGGTGGCTCCATGGGTAAACAACTACACGACAACTACAGTACCAGCTACTCGGACCTATCCATTTTTGTACTACTGCATGTCTTTGGTGCAAATAAACCAACTATGTTTCATTTCACCGTGTGTATGTTTGAATCCATCCACCCAGGAGCAACTCTTATCCTGTCTGCCCTACTTCTTTGACACGAAGATAGGACTTCTCACACCATTGTCTTGACCGCATACCTTCAATCGCTTAAAGTGGGAACAGAACAGTATGTGTGTATTTTTTGCGACTGTAATATTGATGATATTGCTAATATGGATCAGCTAATATTTGTTGATCAGACTGTGAGAGAGTGGAAGTGATAACTACAGTGTTGCCTCCCGTCCACCAAGGGAGTCTATGTGCAGGTTGGCCAAGAGACTCTTTAATGTCAGGTACAGGAGAGATTATTGAGCCAAGCCCCGTAGAGGAGTGCTGATCTGCTATGACCTGCTCTCGGCCCATTTAATCAGAATCCTGAATCTGAAAAAGACTGTTCTGTCGAGTGTATGAGCTTTGCGAGTGCTACACACCTGGGAAGCATTACGTTTGCCATGATAACAAGAACTGATATCGATAAGACATCCTCGGGTGTTGCCACCATGGAACTGTAGCGCCCCACGGGGCAGGGGCATTTAACCTACTCGTCGCCGGGCCGTCGACTGTCGCGGTCACGGGTGGCCTAGCCCCGTTGCCCGAGGCATACAGAAGATGGCAGGGGGAGAGATGATGGGGATAGTAGTGAGGTGTTTGTCGTGACGCCACCTGTGGTATACACCAGGGAATGGGCTGCCGCTGCTGTCGCTGTCCTCCGGCGCAGAAGGTAATAGTAGCCTGGGATGGTATCACTCTCCACAGGTAGAGCGGGACCTGGGGAGGATGATGAGGGGAGTAGTAATGGCGGAGGGGAGTAGTAATGGCGGTGGGGAGCGGCAGTACGGGTAATAAAGAGTCAGAGTCTATAGCTGCGGTTTGAAGTTGTTTTACTCACTTTTGTACAATGCCACTCACCCAGGTAATAGCGGTCACTTGCTATGATGGGCTCCATCGAACCCGAATCCCTTTTAGAGATCAGTCCGGTTTGGTGTTCGGTGAGTTTCTCCTTGTATCGCCTTTTTGTGGATCCCCTGGCTTGAAGCTACGAGGGAACCCTGGGTTTCATGAGATGTACTCTTGTCCCTATCTGCAGGTGCCGCGGTTCCAATGTGGCGTCCGGCTTGAAGCGAGGCCCCGGATCCTATATGGCACTGTGCTGTTGGGCGCTGTGTGGTCAGGGAAGCTTGAAACTTTCCCCGTCCAGGCAGATTCTGGAAAACCAACGTGAAGTATGATCTTCCCTATTGTCCTGCCTCCCTGTGTGGCGTCGGTTCCGAGGGGAGCAGGTTCACTCTCCCCATGGCAACCGTGTGAACTTTTTCCTCATTCCCACCAGAGCACCTGTGAGGCACGTCTGCTCTGCTGCACTCCTGCTGGAGAACTCCCCTAACTGTTGTGTTTGCTCCTGACTCCCCCTGCTGGCTGCACCTCCCCCCTCCCATGTCCTAAGCTAGTGGGGCTGGGGCCCCTGTTGACAGCATCCTGTAAATGCCTCTCTGTCGGCGACCCCTTTATTACCCGACCCTAGCCCAGTCCCCAGTGGGAAACAGGGCAACATGGTGTGTATTGAGTGTGTAATGTGGTGAAACCCGGGACTGACCTCCTCAGGAATCGGGTTTAGCATTACACCCAATGTTGGGTGCAATACTCGGTGGCGACTAAAGCCTCAGGGGTGCCACAGAACCCCTCATTAAATCCATTCCTGCGGTGACCTGTTCAGAAGACTGTCGGACACAGATTATCCAGCTACCTCATTTGAACCCGAGACCCCCCCTCTATTGTCCCTGGCCCAGGATAAGTGGAAAAACCTGAAGGATATGCCAACTGTAAGTCCTGAGTTCAGTCCTCGTGCCGACATTTTTGGTGGGAAGTGTGCACACAAAAGTTTGTGTTTGGCGCCAAACCTATTTAGGTGAGCTGGACCCATTTAGAAAGGAACTGAACTTTCCCCTTACCGAATACTGCAGTTACTGTTAATGCTTGGCACTTGTAGCCTGCTGCTATGTGTAGGTACAAGGGAGGGGAGGCTAGCATTGTAGTTAAGTTTCTGAGCCATTGTGCTGACAGGTCTTTCTGTACACTCAGTAATTTCCATGGCATCCATAGTGTAGTATTCGTGCCTAGGCAGAGCACATGTTAGATAAATTTGTTCTGAAATCCCCGGACACATTGGATAGCGTCATTGGGGTAGCACGGTGTCCCCGGTCTTCCCTGATCAGGTATATGTTACATTTACCATATTTTTCTAATGATAAGACGCACTTTTCCACCCAAAAATTTAGGAGGAAAATGAGGGGTGCATCTTAAAAGCTGACTGTTGCTTACCGAGGGATGGTGGAGAATGGTCACAGGAGGCAGGGGCAAAGCTGTAGGCTGTGCGCTGTGTTGTGGGTGGTGCTAGTGCTCGCTGCAGGTGGTGATACAGGGGCCATCCCGAAAATGTTGGCGGTGCAGGCTTCAAATAATGGCGCCTGGAGTTGACATGTGCGCAGATTGAGCTCTCGGCTCAAGATCTCATCTGCACATGCACCACCTCTGGCCCATCGATCTCTTAAGGAAAATGGCGCCCAATGGTGGCACGTGCGCAGATGAGATCTCAGCTCATCATTGAGCCAATAGCTCAATCTGCGCATGTGCCGACTCCGGGCGCCATTTCATTGAAGCCCGCACCACCGATAGTTTCTGGATGTTCCTCCTTCACAGCGCCAGCAGCTAGTATCCGGGACACCCACTGCACCACTTGCAGCATCACCCTACTCCACCACTGCCCTTTCCTCCTTCCTGTGACCCCGCTAAACCACTGCTGCCGCCCCTCGGTAAGACACCACTAGATTATACGACAGACCCCATATTTTTTTAGTACTTTTTTTTTCTGTAAATTTGGGGTGCATCTTATAAAATGAAAAATAGAGTACTTTATTATTATTATCCCTGTGATTTACAGTACTCCACGTCCTTCACTTCAACGTACTTTTATCATAAAGCCTATTTCCCCAACATTGCATTGTCTTTTCTAAACCCGCTGTATTCTGATAGCAATCTCTCCGGGTTCACAGGACTGAAAATACGTATTTACTGTTTTCCTCTGTTTTATCCCTTTAAATGTTTTTTCTCTATGAAAGACGTTTTCTCGACTGTTTTGTTCCCTTTCCTCCCGTTACAACCTGTGATTAATGTAACATATATACAGTCAGATCCGCTCAGATAAGAGGTCGACAATTTCACTTCATGTTCTTGTTTAGCATAATATGAAACTTTGAGAGCGATTTTCTTTTTTTATGTCTAAGTTACAAGTGCCGTTTGTCACTCTATAGAGCCGTATGTCGTCGAGAAGATAAAAAGACAGAGATGTTTATAGTGCCTTTTAAACATGATACGAGCCGTCTTGCAGAACAGCCGAAAGAACATCCACAAGTGATAGGAAGGGTCTCAAAGGGGTGCAACGACTGTGCCATAAAATCACAAAGCGTGCCGCTATGCCATCACAACTGGGGACTATGGCTAATGATATGTAAATGAGTGATATTCACAGGATATTACATTTTATTATGTGATTTTGGCTGTTTGATGCAATTTAATGTTTTTTTTAATACCTTTATCTATATTTTAAGTTAAATCTCAGTTAATTCTGGTAATCATTCGTTGCAATTTTTACCCTCCTTTTAATTCTCTCCAATTTTAGAGGGAGACATGTTTACAAGAGTAACAAACTATGATATTCAATGCAACTACCCTGGTGATGTCATAGGAAGTGACATCATCAAGGTAAAAGTGATATCAACCTCTATTATGATAGCAACTGCTATACATAGCTGTGGGTCTAGTGCTTATATTAAAGGGTCAGCACTAGTAATGGGCGAATTCGCAGATATCTGGGACCCTTCCCGGAATCAGATGGGGTTTTTTTAAGTTCAGTTAGTCCCTATACTAACTGAACTTAAAAAAACCCCATCTGATTCCGGTCCGGAATTGATCCTGGATATCTGGCCAGATGACGGTCCCCATATAAGTCTATGGGGACCAGAATCCGGCCATTTAAAATGATTGTAGAAGGGATAGGGGATAGGAGCAGGCATGCTGTACTTACCCAGTCTCTGGCAAGGCTGTAACTGCTCCCGCGGCCGCCCATTCACTTCCTGGGCCGCTCATTAGGCTCATGCATATACTCTGCTTTCCCTGCTCACTGATTAGAGCACCCCATTGCCCATCCTACCTATGTCTGTGATGTCACCACCAATTCCAAGCTTTAGATGGGTTGTGGAGTCCCTATGAAGGGGAAACAAAGAAGAAAAGAGAAACCGCGGCGCTGATTTGAGAGTAGTGGTGACTTGATGTATGAGAGTGCCAGAGTAAATTTGTCCTCTCATGGATCCCAATAAAATGGCCATCTAATATGGAGTGTTGACCCCTGTGGACACTGAGGTGCTGCCAGACGATCCGCTGTAAAGATCCCCTCCATTGGAGTTCTCGCAGGAACAATAATTTGAATGAACGGACCGCACTCGGCGCTCTCAAGGAATCCAAGGTGGATGAAACTTTGTTTCCAAAATTTATTTACTATGACAGTAACATATTTTCTCGTACAATTGAAAAAACCATACTATCCGTTTTGGCTGTTTGTACAGCCTTCTTATGATTAACACAAAAAAATATTTAAAATTGATCTATTGATATCTATTGATATGTCATAAGTAGTAAGAAAGGAATACTTTTTCCATTTTATTTTGAAAATTCGGTCATTTTTCAGAAAAAAATAATTTTTGACAACCTGAGCATGTGGTAGTTTTTCCATTAAGTTCTTGTTTCCCCAATATTTAATTTTCTGGAGTCAGAGTATATTCATGTACTTTATGTCTGTCATTGCACGGACTTAGGGAAGGTCCAGCCTGAGGTAACACACAACAGATAGAGGTTTTACCAAGACAAACCAGGGGTACACCGGGGACACAATAGCAATGGTGGGACCTGATACTAGGCAGAGAGGAAAGATGGGCACCTCCTACACTTACCTGCCGCTATACCCTGCATTCCTATCCAGTCCCTATACAGGTTCTCCTCCTGTCGCCGAGCAGGAATCTGAACCTCTGAGTGACCCTACAATAGTCCTGGCTAGTGAGTGGGCAGGTAAGGGACGCTAGTCCCACCACTGCACTAAAACAAAACACCAGGGAAGAAAGATAGACAGGTAGAGAATACAACAATGAACTGCTGCAGTCAGCAAAATGACTGCAGCCACCACAGCAACTTCAACAAAAGGTAACAGCAGCTCCTTCCACCTCTTGGCCCAGTATCCAAATGGCAAAGAATACCTGGCACCATCTGCTGGTAGCAGAGGGTATATAAAGGGACTGGTTGTGGTCCTAAACTAGAAACACCTGACCAGGAGTCAGAAGATGCTGGAAAGCAAATTGACATTAACCCTACGACTGCCAAAGGAAAGGAAATACATTTAATATTGAGAGTCTACCATGGAAATGACTCTCAAGTCGTGAATCTGTCACTAGTCTCATAATGCAGAGAGACAGGCGTGACAATGTCGCTATTTCAGTTTCTTCACATATGTGGTTATTGTTATTATTTCCTATCAAATGACTCATTGTTTTCTGGCTTTGTAGAATATTCTTTATCGACGACAACACTTCCCATGTTGCTTTCCTTTGGGCATTGGATCTCTTGCCATTTGTCAATCTAGATGAATTCTTGTTCTCGACAGTTTTCCCACAGGCTATAAATGAAACTTCATCAGTTACAGACTGATATACATGAAGATTGAGGCATGAGCGGCTGGTTTATTCATGTCAGCTTACAACACCAAACACAACAATCATACCGATAGGGAAAATCTCCCGCTCCTTACATAATTTCATGTTGATAAAACCTTATACCCTATAGAATAGTGATAACTTGGCTTGAAAATGTAAAATAGAAATGAATAAATACCATATTTTTTGTTAGGTCAAGTGATTTATCATTTTTAACTACTATTATTACTGGAGGAGCTTAGTTATCACATGTCCAAATGCTCTTCTAAAGTGCCGCAATCAAGCCCCCCTCCACTGGTGTCCAAAGCCCTCCTCCCGATCAAAGCCAGTGTGTCCTAAAGGACTAGTGCATGTCGATGTCCAAGTCTCCAAGGCTTTTTTATTATAAAGAACCTTTCATTGGATTCATGCTGCCCGAATAACAAGCAACATGAATCAGACACTGGCTGCATGATTAAAGAAAGACATATTTTGCACCATTGAAATACTAAGAATAGTCAATCGTGGGACTGTGTGTCTTGGCTGACTAGTCTGATGGAGGTCCCAATTTCTTCTCCCTTGCTCTCCATGACTGACAGGTCTGTCCCTATGTATATACCTAGGAAGAGAAATGTCAGTTAATTGGGGCTGGGTGGGAAGACTAGTCCCCAATTGGCCTCTCCACACCCTGCTCCCCTTGACAGACAGGTCTTGGACATTTCTCGGAAAACATACTTTGACGAGTCAACCAGGCTTCTTCTTCTACTAGTCTAGATAATTGACAGATCTGTCCTTATGTGCATACATAGGGAGAAAATTGTCCGTCAACAGGAGCAGAGTGAGGAAACTAATCTTGGCTGACTAGACCAATGAAGGTCCCTGATTGGTTTCTCCTTACCTGATTTAACAAACCAGCAGGGGGAGCTGGAGCACCAATAGAGTGCAAGACAGAAAATCTCCACTAGATGGCACTATCTCCACTAGATGGCAGTAGTCTCCCTAATGGGAGAGCGGATGTTCGTACGGGCTGGGGTCAGAGCCAGGAGGTTAACGTGGTACAAGGGATGAGACAGAAACAGAGTCAAAGAGAGCCAAGTCGGAAACCGAGAAAGTCAAACTCCAGGGGAGTACGGAAATCAAAGTATAATAACAAGCCGAGGTCGGGAGCCAGGAGAACAGGTAATAGCAGAGAGTACAAAAAGGTGGAACAACAGAGGGAGTACGGGTGTCAGAGAGGAACAGACAAAGTCAGGAAGGGAAGCAGGGATGGCGGCGCAGTCAGGACGGGAGGCAGGGAGGATGGACACAGTCAGGATGGGAGGAGGGGAGGATGGACACAGTCAGGACGAGATGCAGGGAGGACAAAACACAGTTAGGATGGGATGTAGGGAGGATGGACACAGTCAGGATGAGAGGCAGGATCAAACAACTTACAGGAACCAGCGGCACACTGCAAAGCAGAATTATAACTGGCGCCGCATGAACGGAAATGCCCCATAGATAAGATGCCATGTTCCTGGAAACGAGGCACAGAGGAGGTGCCCCTCCCACCGGCCACGCTTCAGGGAACACTGACAGCTGTGAGTCATGACACTTGATCCCCATGACTGACAGGTGACAAATACACACATAGGAAGAGGTATGTCAATCACCTGGAGACGTAGAGGGATAAGACGTCATGATCCCCACATCCAATCGCTGCCGACTTCTCTCTAATCAACAGGATTTAGGGTCTGCGTTTCACTTTACCTGGAGAGACTCTGCTCTTTAAATGTGGTTTTCTTTCCTTTGGGAAAGAGAGGGCTAATATCAGTTTGCTTTGTTGCAGCTCAGGTGTTTTTGGTTTAGACCTCTCCCAGTCCATTTATACACCCTCTGCTACCAGTAGAGGGTGACGGTTTTTCTTGATTCATTTAGATTCTGGTTTTGGAGGTGGAAGGAGCTGCTGAAACCCTTTACTGAGTTGGTGTGGTGGCTGCAGTCTTGGTTGTGACTGTAGCAGTCTGTTGTGGGGTTTTTCCCCTGTCTGTCTTCCTTTTATGTTAAGTACACCGGTGGGACTAGTGTTCTTCACCTGCCCACTCCCTATCCAGGGACTATTGTAGGGTCATCTCAGGACTTCAGGCTCCTGCTCGGCGACAGGTAAGGAACCTGTATAGGGACTGGCTAGGAGTGCAGGGTACTAAGTGAGGAGGTGTCCATCTTCCCTCTCACTAATGCTACGGATCACCATTGTTAAAGTGTCCCTGGTGTACCACTTGTTTGTAGTTGGTGTACCCCTTGTTGTAATATGTTTGGCTCACGCTGGACTCTTCCCTAGTCCGCGTCGTGACTCCTGTCCTCTGGTCAAATGATAATTTGCTTCAGCCAGGAAACCCATTTAAATCAGTGACTATTCAGAAGATATTGAGTCTGGAATAAAAAATAGATCTGCTATAACGATAGATTAAAAAATTAATGCAAATTAACTGCCCCTCCCAAAAAAACAAATTGTGATCAATGGTAGACATTTAGGGGTACTTTGCACACTACGACATCGCAGCTGCGATGTCGGTGGGGTCAAATCGAAAGTGACGCACATCCGGCGTCGCAGTCGATATCGTAGTGTGTAAATCCTTTTTGATACGATTAACTACCGCAAAAGCGTCGTTATTGTATCATCGGTGTAGGGTCCGGCATTTCCATGAATTGGGAAATACCGATGTTACGATGTTGTTCCTCGTTCCTGCGGCAGCACACATCGATGTGTGAGAAGCCTCAGGAGCGAGGAACATCAGCTTACCTGCGTCACCGCGGCTCACGCCGGCTATGCGGAAGGAACGAGGTGGGCGGGATGTTTACGTCCGGCTCATCTCCGCCCCTCCGCTTCTATTGGCCGCCTGCCGTGTGACGTCGCTGTGACGCCGCACGACTCACCCCCTTAGGAAGGAGCGACGTCGAAGGGCAGGTGAGTGCATGTGAAGCTGCCGTAGTGATAATGTTCCCTACGGCAGCTATCACAAGATATCGCTGCTGCGCCAGGGGCGGGGACTATCGCGCTCGGCATCGCTAGCATCGGCTTGCGATGTCGTAGTGTGCAAAGTGCCACTTAGTGTTAACAAATAAAGGGAAATTTTTGTTTCTATTTTAAATATAGATTCCAGGCAAATATTCATGCAGGATGTTAGCATTATACATTGCACAAGTGCTTAAAGCTTTTCGAGAGCCATGGCATACAATTCATTGTCATACTGCATCGCACAGGCTTTATTCTTATCCATGTAACCTATATATGTCACCTTTCCTTATTGCATAACATATGGAAATGAATATGCATAATCCCACAATTCCCAGCAAGCCAATATATGTCCTTTTCTTCTCTCTGTTATGCGTGACTTAATTATAAAGGTAGATCCTGAAACAGATACAGTCTTATTTTTAGCAAATTGTTAGGATTGACATTCCAGGGAAGCCTTACTAGACCCAAAATGTGGACTAAATGGACTGAGGAAACATCTTATAACCTGTACAATTGATTTTGTGCTTTGATTTAATATTTTTCAAACACCTTTTTTAATTTTTATGGGGTTACAGCCCTAAAGTGCCTGTGAGTTCTCAAGCGCTGGTTAGAAACTGATGCATTTTATGACTGTGAATGCAGTTGTCAGTTTAGAGCTTATAATGCAGTTTTGTGATCTATGAAGTACAGTATAACATCTACAGAAGAAATAAAACATTACAATCCTGCATTCACATTGTAGATAAGAAAGGGACATAGTTATGTAAAAATAATAATTATTATTATTATTATTTGTAATGCAAGACATTACTTACAGATGGAAGAGTTGTCAGGAAAGCCGGGGTCTGTTAACTGGAGGACACATATGGGTACAGGGAGAAAATGAGGCGTAGTCTGGTCACAATCCAAGGGTCCGAATTCCAGGAAGGCATGTAACGTAATAAATCCAGGAAGTAAACTGAGACGTGGTCAGGTAACAGTCCAAGGTAAAAGCCAGGAGGTCATGACAGGAACAGAGAGCAGGCAGAGAGGAGTCAAATAACAGTCGGGAGTCAGAAAACAAAGATCAGAATACTGGCCGATAGACAGGCCAATAGCACAACAACTGAACCAAAATGTACGACTGGCAAGGTTCTGAGAGAGCATGCTCAATAAAGAAGCAGAGCAATTACCAGGACAATTAAACACTTGAGTAATCAGTACCTCTCAGAACAAGCATTGAATCCTGCGCAGTCAATCAACCTACCAGCTTAGTAGCCCAGGAAAACACAGCAGAGCATCTAATAGTGCAAGATGCTCTGCACAGAGCAATCGAGACACTGCCCACTCGATAGTGCAGAAAAACATACCACAGAATATCCTAGCACAGAGGATTCATGACATTATTATTAGTATTAGTATTATTTTGTTTTAATAATAATGCTTTTATATCATTATTATTACTAATAATAATAATAATAATAATACCATATTTATGTAAAAAAAATAGTATTGCTCAAAATGATGGATGAAGGCAACTAGTGTAAAGAATGGTAACATTGTCTATATACCATAGTATCCTAATCTGTAATTTGTCCACTACATCTCACAGTTGGACAGATTCCAGTAAAGAGATGAATTATTAATATGATGTACGTGCAATTATCTTAGAAATACATAACAAATCTTATATTAAAGAGAATTTCCACCTTTATTAATTATTATTTTTCTGTGCTAGTTCATTTCTTAAAGGGAACCTGTCAGTAGGACCAACCCTCCTAAGCTGTCTAGATGGACATGTAAGTCGATTAAAATGAAACCTTGAGTTCTGCAATCTGATGTCTTATTCTTGAGAAATCCATGCTTTTCTTATATGTAAATGAGTTGTTAGGATCTATGGGTCAGACATAGATCTCCATGAGAATCTACATTCAGAACTCAATTTAAATGAAAGAGGTCATACCAGTGAGACATATAATGACTGACAGTCTCTCTGCAGAACTGTATGTGATTATAACTGACATATCTTCAGCTTTAAGGCTACAGGCAGTTTGGAGGCCAGGAGCATTACAGTACAGCTGAACTTTGTCCTATTACTAACACATCTGCAGATGTAGTTCTCCTCTTACAGTACTGTAAGCCCTGCTGTAGAACTGTGCCTGATTACAATTAACACTTCTTTAGCTGTATTTTAGCAGACAGTATGGGAAAGAAGCAGTTCAGCAACATGAAAGGGAGCTAAAGAAGTGTTAATTGTTCTCACACTCAGCTATACAATTAGATCAGGAGACAGGAGATCAGACTGTCAGCCATTACATGTCTCACACTGGTAACACCTTCTTTTATTTAAAATAAGCACTGGAAGCAGCTTCCCAAGGAGATACATGTCTGGCCCATAGATATTGACAGCTCATTTCCACATTAGGAAATGTATTACTTTTTTCTGGAATAATACATTGAATCATAGATATCAAGGTTTCATTTAAAGGGAATCTGTCAGAAGGTTTTTGCTACCTCATCTGAGAGCAGCATGATGTAAACGAACAGACTCTGACTCCAATGATGTATCACTTAGATTACTGGTTGCAGCCATTCTGACACAATCAACATTTTTAGATTTAGCAAAGCAGCAGAGCTGAGAAACTGTCCCGCCCACACCAGGATCTCTATAGAGATTGTACATTAATAGTGAGGTGTCAGTCACAGGAGGGGGTGTGCCGGACTGCTGTGCTCATGACATTGTAGTCCAGCAATGATAATCACTAGGTGATAAAACATTTAGTTTAAGTAAACAACAGCACACAGCCTAAGGCCTCCGACACACATCCGTGCCGCCGGTACGTGTTTGGTATGTTTTTGCATGTACCGGCGGCAATGAGACACGTACACCAATGCTACCCTATGGTAGGAGGCACACACACGTAAAACCACACAGAACGTGTGTCCGTGTCTGTTTGTACGTGTGTGCGTTTTCCAACACGCTGACATGTCTGTTTTTCTCCGGCATCATGGGTGTCACACGGCCCACACCTGTTCCACACGGATGTAATGTGGTTGCGGTCCCGTGTGGCACGCGCCGGAGAAAACTCACGTGTCAGAGAAAAATATAACAAATATTTACTCACCTTCTCCAGCCCTCCTGTCTCTGCCGCTGCTGTCACTTGCTGCCGACCGCTGCTCATTACGCTCATTTAATATTCACTTCACTGCGGCTGGAAGCAGCAGCAGCGGGGAGTGGGCGGGGCTGGAGCCCGAAGATCAGTACCCTGGACAGCAGAAAGGACCACGTGAGTATGAAAATTACCGGTTCTCCATGTGTTATCGCGGATAGCACATGGAGAACACACGTGGCTGCACGTACCGGAGACACGTACTTACCTACACGCAACACGCAGGGAAAATACGTGTCTCGTGGCACGTGCATGATTTTCACGTGAGTGAGGCAAAGACCTAAGAGAGGCATAGTTGATTTTTTTAACCCCTACAGCATGCTATTTTCAGATTACATAGCAAAATCCTGCTGACAAATTCCCTTTAATTACACTTTCAATGTAGGAGGGTTGATCTTTCTGATAGATTCTCTTTCATATATTTTTATAGCAGCTGGAACACTTTTTCTGATACAGAGCAGCAAATCCCTTTAACCCCTTCAGCCCCCAGCCTGTTTTCACCTTAAAGACCCGGCCATTTTTTGCAATTTTGACCAGTGTCACTTTGACAGGTTATAACTCTGGAACACTTCAACGGATCCTGGCGATTCTGAGACTGTTTTTTCGTGACATATTGTACTTCATGTCAGTGGTAAATTTAGGCCGATATGTTTTGCGTTTATTTGTGAAAATTTCGGAAATTTGGCGAAAATTTTGAAAATTTTGCAATTTTCAAAATTTGAAATTTTATGCCCATAAATCTGAGAGATATGTCACACAAAAAAGTTACTAAATAACATTTCCCACATGTCTACTTTAAACCAGCGCAATTTTTGAAAAAAAAAAAAATTCCGTTAGGAAGTTAGAAGGGTTCAAAGTTCATCACCAATTTCTCATTTTTCCAACAAAATTTACAAAAAAAAATCTTTTAGGTACCACATCACATTTGGAGTGATTTGAGAAACCTAGGCGACAGAAAATACCCAAAAGTGACCCAATTCTAAAATCTGCACCCCTCACTCTGCTCAAAACCACATCCAAGAAGTTTATTAACCCTTTAGGAGCTTCACAGCAACCAAAGCAATGTAGACGAAAAAATGAAAATTTTACTTTTTTAACACAAAAATGTTACTTTAGCCATAAAAATTAGTATTTTCACAAGGGTATCAGGAAAAATGCATCATAAAATGTATCGTGCATTTTCTCCTGAGTACGCAGATACCCCATATGTGGTGGTAATCAAATGTTTGGGCACACAGCAGGACTCGGAAGGCAAGGAGCACCATTTGAATTTTTGAGTGCAAAATTAGCTGCACTCATTAGCGGACGCCATGTCGGGTTTGAAGACTCCCCGAGGTGCCTAAACAATGGAGCTCCCCCATAAGTGACCCCATTTTGGAAACTAGAGCCCTCAAATATTTTTTCTAGATGTTTGATGTGCACTTTGAACCCCTGGGGGCTTCACAGAAGTTTATAACGTTGAGCCGTGAAAAGAAAAAAAAAATTTTTTACCACAAAACTGTTGCTTCAACCAGGTAGCTTTTTTTATCACAAGGGTATCAGGAAAAAATGCACCATAAAATGTATTGTGCATTTTCTCCTGAGTACGCAGATACCCCATATGTGGTGGAAATCAAATGTTTGGGCGCACGGCAGGACTCGGAAGGCAAGGAGCGCCATTTCACAGCAAAATTGGTTGGAATTATTAGCGGACGCCATGTTGCGTTTGGAGACCCCCCTGAAGTGCCTAAACAATGGAGCTCCCCCACAATTGACCCCATTTTGGAAACTAGACCCCTCATGGAATTTATCTAGCTGTTTAGTGAGCACTTTGAACCCCTGGAGGCTTCACAAACGTTTGTAATGTTCAGCCGTGAAAATATTTTATTCTTTTTTTTACCACAAAATTGTTTTTTCAAACAGGTAGCTTTTTTTTCCACAAGGGTATCAGGAAAAAATGCACCATAAAATGTATTGTGCAATTTCTCCTGAGTACGACGATACCTCATATGTGGTGGAAATCAATTGTTTGGGCGTACGGCGGGGCTCAGAAGAGAAGGAGCGCCATTTCACAGTAAAATTGATTGGAATTATTAGCAGACGCCATGTTTCATTTGGAGACCCCCTGAGGTGCCTAAACAATGGAGCTCCCCCACATGTGATCCCATTTTGGAAACTAGACCCCCCCCATACAAAAAAAATTAGTTTGGCGAAATAAAAAATACAGACATCAGTAAAAAAAAAAATAAAAAAAAAAATGAGCGCCTGCCACTAAGACCAGTGCCAAACGTGAGAACAATGCACGAGTCTCGCATCGCATCATCCACTGCAGTCTGGAAGCGAGCAACTGCGCTGGATAATGCGATGCGAGAGGGCGGGGCGGCAGATGAGAAAGGGCGCAGCGGATGGAAGATGGGAAAGGGCGCAGCGGGTGGAGGAGCGGCAGAGGATGGGAAAGGGCGCAGAGGATGGATGATGGGAAATGGCGCAGCGGATGGATGGTAAATGGCGCAGCGGATGGAGGAGCGGCAGAGGATGGGGGGGAGGTGAGATGGGGATACCTACCTTACAGGATGGATCTAGGCAGCAGGATCACAGCAGACAGAAGAGGCAGCAGATGAAGGAGGCAACAGATCGAGGAGGGTGAGAGGGGGCAGTAGATGGAAAATGGGAGTGAGCAGGCAGCAGATCGGGGAGGGGGGCAGAGTCTGATGGGAGAGAGAGATGGCACATGGAGGAGGGGGGGGCCCCGGGGGGAGGGTGGCTTGCAGCACATGTAGGGGGAGGGTGGCTTGCAGCACATGTAGGGGGAGGGTGGCTTGCAGCACATGTGGGGGGAGGGTGGCTTGCAGCACATATGGGGGGAGGGTGGCTTGCAGCACATGTGGGGGGAGGGTGGCTTGCAGCACATGTGCTGCAAGCCAGCCACCCTCCCCCCACATGTGCTGCAAGCCAGCCACCCTCCCCCCACATGTGCTGCAAGCCAGCCACCCTCCCCCCACATGTGCTGCAAGCCAGCCACCCTCCCCCACATGTGCTGCAAGCCAGCCACCCTCCCCCCACATGTGCTGCAAGCCAGCCACCCTCCCCCCACATGTGCTGCAAGCCAGCCACCCTCCCCCCACATGTGCTGCAAGCCACCCTCCCCCCACGTGGGGGGAGGGTGGCTTGCAGCACATGGAGGGATAGGAGGTGTGGCGATGGAGAAGGGGCAGCCGATGAAGGAGGCGGCGGCGGCCGCCGATCGGGAACAGTGGGGGCCGATTCGGGGGCAGCAGCAGCTGAAAAAGGTGGGTGCGACGGCGGCGGGGACAGTGGCGAGCATGGCGGCGGGGACAGCGGTGGATCAGGAGCGGCGGCGGGGACAGCGGTGGAGCGGGAGCATGGCGCCGGGGACAGCGGTGGATCGGGAGCGGCGGCGGGGACAGCGGTGGAGCGGGAGCAGCGGCGGGGCGATCGGAGACAGCGGCGGGGACAGTGGTGCATCGGGAGCAGCGGTGGGGACAGCGGTGGAGCGGGAGCAGCGGCGGGGCGATCGGAGACAGCGGCGGGGACAGCGGTGGAGCGGGAGCATGGCGGCGGGGCGATCGGAGACAGCGGTGGAGCGGGAGCATGGCGCCGGGGCGATCGGAGACAGCGGCGGGGACAGCGGTGGAGCGGGAGCATGGCGCCGGGGCGATCGGAGACAGCGGCGGGGACAGCGGTGGAGCGGGAGCATGGCGCCGGGGCGATCGGAGACAGCGGCGGGGACAGCGGTGGAGCGGGAGCATGGCGCCGGGGCGATCGGAGACAGCGGCGGGGACAGCGGTGGAGCGGGAGCATGGCGCCGGGGCGATCAGAGACAGCGGCGGGGACAGCGGTGGAGGGGGAGCATGGCGCCGGGGCGATCGGAGACAGCGGCGGGGACAGCGGTGGAGCGGGAGCATGGCGCCGGGGCGATCGGAGACAGCGGCGGGGACAGCGGTGGAGCGGGAGCATGGCGCCGGGGCGATCGGAGACAGCGGCGGGGACAGCGGTGGAGCGGGAGCATGGCGCCGGGGCGATCGGAGACAGCAGCGGGGACAGCGGTGGAGCGGGAGCATGGCGCCGGGGCGATCGGAGACAGCGGCGGGGACAGCGGTGGATCGGGAGCGTGGCGCCGGGGACAGCGGTGGAGCGGGAGCAGCGGCGGGGCGATCGGGGACAGGGGCGGGCGGCGGGGACAGCAACTTACCGCTCTCCTCGGCTTCCAGGGACGGTCACAGGCCGCAGATCCACATTGATTGGAGAGAGTGGTCACAAGACCGGTCTCTCCAATCAGAGCTGGGGGCGGGTGAAGCATCGATCACCCAGCTCCAGCCAATGGCCAGTGCTACAGCAGCACTGATCAGGGCTGGATTTCAATGTTCCAGCCATTTTCAATTGCTGGAACATTACAGTGGCTGTAATTGGCTGAGCGGCGTTCGTCAGCCAATAACAGCCTCTGTAGGTTCGGGGAGGAGGCACCACCCCTCCTGAGGTCAGGCAGAGGTCCCCTCCTTCCCGAATCTACCGTTTAAGTAAACAAATTTCACTCCCCGGTGCTCCGGGACCGCGATTACGCCATGACGTACTGAGTACGTCATGGGTCGTTTAGCACCATGTCACCATGACGTACTCAGTACGTCAAAGGTCGTTAAGGGGTTAATGGTGTGGATATAAAGTAGCGCTCCAACAATATATTTTTACATATAATATTTTTCCTATAATATATTTTTACATATAACATTGACCTATAATATTCTTACTTTGAAAAAAAAAAATTTTCCCACCTCAGGCTTTCTGTGAAAAAAAGGATAACATCATCCCCTATGAGATTCCACCACCTGCCAGCTCTCATACACCATCGTTTCCCACCAAATCCAACTCTCCTTACTTTTTTGTATGTTCCTAATGCAGACAAACATATCTGTTTTATATAAGATAACAGTGATGTTGTAGGATACTCAATTTTTAACTGCCGCATTTAAACTTTTTTGCTGCGTTATCTTGATTGTTTTTTATATGTGTGTACTGTGTGCAGTTTCACAATGTTTCTGCCTGCCTTCTGCTTGTAAGAGCCGACAGAGAGAAGCGTATCACAAGCAGGAGGCACTGGAGAAAGGCAGGAATTGCATTTCATAGGATGCACTGGAGAGAGCAGTCCTGATGTATCACTAAGATATGATAGGACTGATGCTGTGTGATGAGACTTTTTCTCCTTTACAAAACCAGAGGCATCATGGGAAATGTAAACAGTAGATTAATATACACATTTTTATTCACTTATATAGTGCCATTAATTCCACAGCTTTTTACATACACAAGCATCACTGTCCCCATTGAGGCTCTCAATCTAAATTCCCCATCAGCATGTCTTTGGAGTGTGGGAGGAAACCCATGCAAACACGGGGAAACACAAAATCCTTGGAGATATTGTACTTGGTGGGATTCGAACCCAGGACCCCAGCGCTGCAAGACTGCAGTGTTAACCACTGAGCCACCAGTGGCTTGTAGAATAAGAAACAAAAATATCATACACCCAAGAAATTCCAAAAACTATGGCTCTGAAGATGCCTGTGTGAACGTAACAGTGGTCGATCGTTGACGCTGTGGCTCCATTCATTCTTAATTGGACCATCAGAGATGACCTACACTCAACTGGTCTTGGTCACTCCCATAAAGTTGTCCCCTGAAGTTCAGAAGTTATCCCCTATTCATGAAAAAGGGGATAAGTTCTCTATTGTTTGGACCTTCACCAATCCTGACAACCGGGCCTGTGTGAATAAACATCTGCTCGACCACCAGCTTATTCACACAGGCCCGGTTGTCAGGATTGGTGAGGTCCCAACAGTCGTGAAGTTATCCCCTTTCTCATGAATAGAGGATAACTTCTGAACTTCAGGGGATAATGTCTCGCTTATTTGGACCTTCACCAATCCTGACAACCGGGCCTGTGTAAATAAACATCTGCTCGACCACCAGCTTATTCACACAGGCCCGGTTGTCAGGATTGGTGAGGTCCCAACAGTCGTGAAGTTATCCCCTTTCTTATGAATAGAGGATAACTTCTGAACTTCAGGGGATAACGTCTCGATTATTTAGACCTTCACCAATCCTGAGAACCGGGCCTGTGTAAATAAACATCTGCTCGACCACCAGCTTATTCACACAGGCCCGGTTGTCAGGATTGGTGAGGTCCCAACAGTCGTGAAGTTATCCCCTTTCTTATGAATAGAGGATAACTTCTGAACTTCAGGGGATAACGTTTCGATTATTTGGACCTTTAACAATCCTGAGAACCGGGCCTATGTGAATAAACATCTGCTTTACCACCAGCTTATTCTCACAGGCCCGGTTGTCAGGATTGGTGAGGTCCCAAGAGTAGTGAAGTTATCCCCTTTCTCATGAATAGAGGATAACTTCCAAACTTCAGACTATCCATTTAAGAATCATCTTAGGAAATAAGGAAGGCTCACAATAAAACATCTTACCAAATGATGTGAATGAAACCAAGTCTGCTGGAGTGCAGAGAACAAAGGAAAGAGAGGGAGATAAGAGAAGGAGGGAAAGTGTCTTTTAATTAAGGCTTAGTAGGGCTTGTGTTCGTCATTTGTCTGTAGCCGTGGCAACCAATGCCATGCTTCAAAAGTTCCGAGCGCAAAATATATACAAGTGAAACGGCTAGTTATTTCTTTTATAAGAGAGGTCAAGGTCTGTGTTAACAATGTGACTTCGCTTTATAACATTCTTATATATTTCTTTTTATTCTTTTTTTTATTGCATTTAGCTTACAATTTGAGGGATGTTTCTTGTATTTATATTTTATACATTACATTTGGACTCCAAAGGAGTTGGCATCTCACAAACCCTCTACAGGGCAATCCTTTCCAACATTCCCTTTGCTGTAATAAAAGGATATACTGTTTTTATACTTAAAGAGGTTGTCCCCTACTTTTACATTCATGGGCTATCCTTAGGATAGGTCATCAATGTCTGATCGGCCAAAGTCTGACACCCGGCACCCCCGTCGATCAGCCATTCTCGATGCCAGTGCAGGCAGCCAGAAATGATGACTTCCAGAGCTGCTCAGTCTTCTGATAGTGGCTTCGGCCAGGTACTGTTCAACCGCCTCCTATTGATCTGAATAGGAGGCGGATGTGCAGTACCCAGCCGTGGCCACTATCAGAAGACTGAGCAGCTCTGGAACAGAGCATTCCCGGCTGCCTGCTGCTGCCGCCGGTACCGGGAACAGCTGATTGGCGGGGGTGCCGGGTGTCGTACAATACAGGCACAAATGCAGCGATACCTTGCTGGTATCACTGCCTTTGTGTCTGTACTGCACTTCAAAAGAAAAATAAAAATAAATATTGTCCACTGTTTGGAGCCGGAATATATATTTTCTCTTTGGGTGTTTAAACGGCCGTGGCAGGACTGGTTTCCATGCTCAACATTTGGTTGTCAGGCGGAGGTGAGCTGGATCAAATTTTGTCTTACAAAGTTACTACCGTGTTTTTCCAAAAATAAGACCTCCCCCAAAAATAAGCCCTAGCAGGGATTTTCAGCATTTTCGGAGAAAGGCTTAAATATAAGCCCTCCCCCAAAAATAAGCCCTAGTCCCACATCAATAATAAAGTGTCCGTGCAGCTAAAAAAGTTACAGATACTGCAGGACACTTCATTATACACAGCGGCACCCGGCAATTACACTCACCCGACACTGAGCGGCAGGACCTGCAGTGATCACACACCCGCACTCATCAGATCTCTCTCACACACACACACACAATCAGATCTCACACACACAATCAGATCTCACACACAAACATCGGATCGCACACACATCGGATCGCACACACATCGGATCGCACACACATCGGATCGCATACACACTCACCTCATCCAGCGACACCGATCTCTTCTCGCCGGGAGAATCCTGAGAGGCAGTGCGGTGCAGCGCGACGAACAGGACCTGCGGCCGGACACGTGACTTGCTCTCATTCTCTGCTGCCGTAAGCGCTGGATGTGATGTGATGTGATGTGTGTGTGTGTGTGTGTGTGCAATCAGCTGTGTGTGTGTGTGTGTGTGTGCAATCAGCTGTGTTTTTCTGCGATCGGCTGTGTGTGTCTGCGTTCGGATGTGTGTATCTGTGATCGGCTGTGTGTGCCTGTGATCGGATGTGTGTATCTGTGATCGGCTGTGTGTGCCTGTGATCGGATGTGTGTATCTGTGATCGGCTGTGTGTGCCTGTGATCGGATGTGTGTATCTGTGATCGGCTGTGTGTGCCTGTGATCGGATGTGTGTATCTGTGATCGGCTGTGTGTGCCTGCGATCTGCTGTGTGTGATCTGCTGTGTATATCTGCGATCTGCTGTGTGTGATCTACTGTGTATATCTGCGATCTGCTGTGTGTGTGTATCTGTGATCGGCTGTGTGTATCTGTGATCGGCTGTGAGTATCTGTGATCGGCTGTGTGTGCCTGCGATCTGCTGTGTGTGCCTGCGATCTGCTGTGTGTGATCTGCTGTGCATATCTGCGATCTGCTGTGTGTGTATCTGTGATCGGCTGTGTGTATCTGTGATCGGCTGTGAGTATCCGTGATCGGCTGTGTGTGCCTGCGATCTGCTGTGTGTGCCTGCGATCTGCTGTGTGTGATCTGCTGTGTATATCTGTGATCGGCTGTGTGTGCCTGCGATCTGCTGTGTGTGCCTGCGATCTGCTGTGTGTGATCGGCTGTGTGTATCTGTGATCGGCTGTGTGTGCCTGCGATCTGCTGTGTGTGCCTGCGATCTGCTGTGTGTGATCTGCTGTGTATATCTGTGATCGGCTGTGTGTGCCTGCGATCTGCTGTGTGTGCCTGCGATCTGCTGTGTGTGATCGGCTGTGTGTATCTGTGATCGGCTGTGTGTATCTGTGATCGGCTGTGTGTATCTGTGATCGGCTGTGTGAGCCTGCGATCTGCTGTGTGTGCCTGCGATCTGCTGTGTGTGATCTGCTGTGTGTATCTGTGATCGGCTGTGTGTATCTGTGATCGGCTGTGTGTATCTGTGATCGGCTGTGTGTGCCTGCGATCTGCTGTGTGTGCCTGCGATCTGCTGTGTGTGATCTGCTGTGTATATCTGTGATCGGCTGTGTGTGCCTGCGATCTGCTGTGTGTGCCTGCGATCTGCTGTGTGTGCCTGCGATCTGCTGTGTGTGATCGGCTGTGTGTATCTGTGATCGGCTGTGTGTATCTGTGATCGGCTGTGTGTATCTGTGATCGGCTGTGTGTATCTGTGATCGGCTGTGTGAGCCTGCGATCTGCTGTGTGTGCCTGCGATCTGCTGTGTGTGATCTGCTGTGTGTATCTGTGATCGGCTGTGTGTATCTGTGATCGGCTGTGTGTATCTGTGATCGGCTGTGTGTATCTGTGATCGGCTGTGTGTGCCTGCGATCTGCTGTGTGTGATTTGCTGTGTATATCTGTGATCTGCTGTGTATATTTGTGATCTGCTGTGTGTGTCTGGGATCTTCTGTGTGTGTGATCTGCTGTGTGTGTCTGGGATCTTCTGTGTGTGTGATCTGCTGTGTGTGCCTGCGATCTGCTGTGTGTGTCAGCTAGCAGCAGGGGAGAACAGCGTGCAGCACCGACTGGAGATCACAGGAGGACCTGTGAACCACGCAGACTTCCTGGTCTGGTGAGTATGAGTCTCCTGGGAAGTGGGGGGTCTGCTTTTTTGGGGGGTAAACTTACCCCAACCGTGTTTCTCCAAGAATAAGACCTCCTCCAAAAATAAGCCCTAGCGCTTTTTTGGGGGGCAAAAAAAATCTAAGACAGTGTCTTATTTTTGGAAAAACATGGTAGTGAATAAAAGGGATGTTCATGTAATGCACAGACTTGTCGTTTTTTTCCCCCAGAAAGACACGCTTTGCTTTTCACTCAATCATAAATGACAGTCCTATGTGTGAGCGAAATACACTCCTTTTATGCCTTTTGAACTCCAAATTAATAAGATTTGTTTTATGAGCGCTCGGGAAATCAATACAGCACACGCTTAATATGGTGTATTCAAAGATTTCTCCTTTATTAGTACTTTGTGAAGTACGTATGAACCAAGCCGCATACAAGGTTATCCTGGAAAAACAGTTGCTTCCTTCTGCTCAGGCAATGTTCCCCAACTCTGAGGACTGTTTTTTCCAGCAGGACAATGTGCCGTGCTCCACAGCTAGGTCAATCAATATGTGGATGAAGGACCACCATATCAAAACTCTGTCATGGTCAGCCCAATCTACAGACCTGAACCCCACTGAAAACCTCTGGAATGTAATTAAGGGGAAGATGGATAGTCACAAGCCATCAAACAAAGAAGAACTGCTTAAATTTTTGAACCAAGAGTGGCACAAGGTCACCCAAAAGCAGTGTGAAAGACTGGTGGAAAGCAGCCAAGACGCATGAAAGTTGGGATTAAAAATTATCGTTATTCCACAAAATATTTATTTCTGAACTCTTCCTGAGGTAAAACATTATTAGTATTGATGTTTCTAAATGATTATGAACTTGTTTTCTTTGCATTATTTGAGGTCTGAAAGCAATGCATCTATTTGTTATTTTGGCCATTTCTTATTTTTAGAAAATAAATACAACATTTATTGCTTGGAAATTCAGAGACATTGTCAGCAGTTTATAGAATAAAGGAGCAATTTACATTTTACTCAAAAATATACCTATAGAGAAAAAAAATCAGAAAAACTGACAATTTTGTAGTGGTCTCTTAATTTTTGCCAGAGAGCTGTGTATATATATATATATATATATATATATTGTCACGCTCCCCGGGTCCCCTGCCCTGCTCCCCGGCTCACCTGCCACGCTCCCCGGCGTCTCTGCTTCTCTCCCCGGTCTCCAGCCTCCATTGCCCGCGGTCTCCAGGCGTCCCGGTCCCCGCTCCCGGCGTCTGTCGGTTACACAGCCCCAGCCCGGCTCCTCTGCTTCTTCCTCACCGCTCCCTGCCCTGGCTTCTGGCACCCGGGCCGCGCGCATGCGCATTAGGGCGCGCGCGCGGTCATTGACCCTTTCTTAAAGGGCCAGCGTCCACTGACAGGAAATTAAGCACACAGGTACAGGGTATAAAGGGGATCAGTGTCCAAGTGGGCGGGGCCTGTTCTTCGTGTTTCCCAAGCTAGGAGTCAGGTCTCCATGTGTTCCTGTGAGATACTCACCTCTCTCTCTTCTAGAGCCGTTCCTGCCTCGCCATCCGGTCCTGCCGAATCCAGAACCCCGAACGCTGACTATCTGCCATCCTGTCAGTCCGTACCACCTCTGATCCCTGCGGTGACCCGTCCTCTCGCTCCATCGGTTCCGGACTCCGCCTGACAACATCTCGGCCTCCGAACCTGAGCTCCGTCACCCGGACTACCATCTCTGACTCCGTAGTCCCAGGGACTTCACCGTTCTACTCTTGTACACGGACTGTCCTGCTACCCGTAGTGCTCCGGCTACCGGACCCCTTGCCTTCATCAAGGAGTTCGGCCCAGTGGATCCACCTCCTGGGTCTGCCCGTCCATCTGGCCCTAACAGTAAGAACAGGCCATGGATCCCGCTGAAGCACTAGCAGCCCTGCAGGAGGAACTCACACGCCAGCGTGAGACTCAGACCCGCATGCTGCAATTCATGTCTTCTGTGGACGCCAGCCTGAACACGCTACAAGCGTCGGTTACATCTTCAGCATCTCGGGCTTCCACTAGACAATCCACGGCTCCAGCCCCCGTGTCAGCCTCTCCGGATGCTTCCAGACTTCGTTTGGCCTCACCACCCCGGTACGCCGGAGATCCCAAGACCTGCAGGGGATTCATAAACCAATGCTCCCTCCATTTCACGCAGCTGCCGCATTTGTTTGCCTCCGACCAAGCCAAGGTCGCATTCATCATGTCCCATCTAGAGGGTGAGGCACTTTTTTTTTATTGCATTTAGCTTACAATTTGAGGGATGTTTCTTGTATTTATATTTTATACATTACATTTGGACTCCAAAGGAGTTGGCATCTCACAAACCCTCTACAGGGCAATCTTTTCCAACATTCCCTTTGCTGTAATAAAAGGATATACTGTTTTTATACTTAAAGAGGTTGTCCCCTACTTTTACATTGATGGGCTATCCTTAGGATAGGTCATCAATGTCTGATCGGCCAAAGTCTGACACCCGGCACCCCCGTCGATCAGCCATTCTCGATGCCAGTGCAGGCAGCCAGAAATGATGACTTCCAGAGCTGCTCAGTCTTCTGATAGTGGCTTCGGCCAGGTACTGTTCAACCGCCTCCTATTGATCTGAATAGGAGGCGGATGTGCAGTACCCAGCCGTGGCCACTATCAGAAGACTGAGCAGCTCTGGAACAGAGCATTCCCGGCTGCCTGCTGCTGCCGCCGGTACCGGGAACAGCTGATTGGCGGGGGGTGCCGGGTGTCGTACAATACAGGCACAAATGCAGCGATACCTTGCTGGTATCACTGCCTTTGTGTCTGTACTGCACTTCAAAAGAAAAATAAAAATAAATATTGTCCACTGTTTGGAGCCGGAATATATATTTTCTCTTTGGGTGTTTAAACGGCCGTGGCAGGACTGGTTTCCATGCTCAACATTTGGATGTCAGGCGGAGGTGAGCTGGATCAAATTTTGTCTTACAAAGTTACTACCGTGTTTTTCCAAAAATAAGACCTCCCCCAAAAATAAGCCCTAGCAGGGATTTTCAGCATTTTCGGAGAAAGGCTTAAATATAAGCCCTCCCCCGAAAATAAGCCCTAGTCCCACATCAATAATAAAGTGTCCGTGCAGCTAAAAAAGTTACAGATACTGCAGGACACTTCATTATACACAGCGGCACCCGGCAATTACACTCACCCGACACTGAGCGGCAGGACCTGCAGTGATCACACACCCGCACTCATCAGATCTCTCTCACACACACACACACAATCAGATCTCACACACACAATCAGATCTCACACACAAACATCGGATCGCACACACAGTCAGATCGCACACATAAACATCGGCTCACACACAAACAACAAATCACACACTCACACACACACACACACAAACATCGGATCGCACACACATCGGATCGCACACACATCGGATCGCACACACATCGGATCGCATACACACTCACCTCATCCAGCGACACCGATCTCTTCTCGCCGGGAGAATCCTGAGAGGCAGTGCGGTGCAGCGCGACGAACAGGACCTGCGGCCGGACACGTGACTTGCTCTCATTCTCTGCTGCCGTAAGCGCTGGATGTGATGTGATGTGATGTGATGTGTGTGTGTGTGTGTGTGTGTGCAATCAGCTGTGTGTGTGTGTGTCTGCAATCGGCTGTGTTTTTCTGCGATCGGCTGTGTGTGTCTGCGTTCGGATGTGTGTATCTGTGATCGGCTGTGTGTGCCTGTGATCGGATGTGTGTATCTGTGATCGGCTGTGTGTGCCTGTGATCGGATGTGTGTATCTGTGATCGGCTGTGTGTGCCTGTGATCGGATGTGTGTATCTGTGATCGGCTGTGTGTGCCTGTGATCGGATGTGTGTATCTGTGATCGGCTGTGTGTGCCTGTGATCGGATGTGTGTATCTGTGATCGGCTGTGTGTGCCTGTGATCGGATGTGTGTATCTGTGATCGGCTGTGTGTGCCTGCGATCTGCTGTGTGTGATCTGCTGTGTATATCTGCGATCTGCTGTGTGTGTATCTGTGATCGGCTGTGTGTGCCTGCGATCTGCTGTGTGTGATCTGCTGTGTATATCTGCGATCTGCTGTGTGTGATCTACTGTGTATATCTGCGATCTGCTGTGTGTGTATCTGTGATCGGCTGTGTGTATCTGTGATCGGCTGTGAGTATCTGTGATCGGCTGTGTGTGCCTGCGATCTGCTGTGTGTGCCTGCGATCTGCTGTGTGTGATCTGCTGTGCATATCTGCGATCTGCTGTGTGTGTATCTGTGATCGGCTGTGTGTATCTGTGATCGGCTGTGAGTATCCGTGATCGGCTGTGTGTGCCTGCGATCTGCTGTGTGTGCCTGCGATCTGCTGTGTGTGATCTGCTGTGTATATCTGTGATCGGCTGTGTGTGCCTGCGATCTGCTGTGTGTGCCTGCGATCTGCTGTGTGTGATCGGCTGTGTGTATCTGTGATCGGCTGTGTGTGCCTGCGATCTGCTGTGTGTGCCTGCGATCTGCTGTGTGTGATCTGCTGTGTATATCTGTGATCGGCTGTGTGTGCCTGCGATCTGCTGTGTGTGCCTGCGATCTGCTGTGTGTGATCGGCTGTGTGTATCTGTGATCGGCTGTGTATATCTGTGATCGGCTGTGTGTATCTGTGATCGGCTGTGTGTATCTGTGATCGGCTGTGTGTATCTGTGATCGGCTGTGTGTATCTGTGATCGGCTGTGTGTATCTGTGATCGGCTGTGTGAGCCTGCGATCTGCTGTGTGTGCCTGCGATCTGCTGTGTGTGATCTGCTGTGTGTATCTGTGATCGGCTGTGTGTATCTGTGATCGGCTGTGTGTATCTGTGATCGGCTGTGTGTATCTGTGATCGGCTGTGTGTGCCTGCGATCTGCTGTGTGTGATTTGCTGTGTATATCTGTGATCTGCTGTGTATATTTGTGATCTGCTGTGTGTGTCTGGGATCTTCTGTGTGTGTGATCTGCTGTGTGTGTCTGGGATCTTCTGTGTGTGTGATCTGCTGTGTGTGCCTGCGATCTGCTGTGTGTGTCAGCTAGCAGCAGGGGAGAACAGCGTGCAGCACCGACTGGAGATCACAGGAGGACCTGTGAACCACGCAGACTTCCTGGTCTGGTGAGTATGAGTCTCCTGGGAAGTGGGGGGTCTGCTTTTTTGGGGGGTAAACTTACCCCAACCGTGTTTCTCCAAGAATAAGACCTCCTCCAAAAATAAGCCCTAGCGCTTTTTTGGGGGGCAAAAAAAATCTAAGACAGTGTCTTATTTTTGGAAAAACATGGTAGTGAATAAAAGGGATGTTCATGTAATGCACAGACTTGTCGTTTTTTTTCCCCCAGAAAGACACGCTTTGCTTTTCACTCAATCATAAATGACAGTCCTATGTGTGAGCGAAATACACTCCTTTTATGCCTTTTGAACTCCAAATTAATAAGATTTGTTTTATGAGCGCTCGGGAAATCAATACAGCACACGCTTAATATGGTGTATTCAAAGATTTCTCCTTTATTAGTACTTTGTGAAGTACGTATGAACCAAGCCGCATACAAGGTTATCCTGGAAAAACAGTTGCTTCCTTCTGCTCAGGCAATGTTCCCCAACTCTGAGGACTGTTTTTTCCAGCAGGACAATGTGCCGTGCTCCACAGCTAGGTCAATCAATATGTGGATGAAGGACCACCATATCAAAACTCTGTCATGGTCAGCCCAATCTACAGACCTGAACCCCACTGAAAACCTCTGGAATGTAATTAAGGGGAAGATGGATAGTCACAAGCCATCAAACAAAGAAGAACTGCTTAAATTTTTGAACCAAGAGTGGCACAAGGTCACCCAAAAGCAGTGTGAAAGACTGGTGGAAAGCAGCCAAGACGCATGAAAGTTGGGATTAAAAATTATCGTTATTCCACAAAATATTTATTTCTGAACTCTTCCTGAGGTAAAACATTATTAGTATTGATGTTTCTAAATGATTATGAACTTGTTTTCTTTGCATTATTTGAGGTCTGAAAGCAATGCATCTATTTGTTATTTTGGCCATTTCTTATTTTTAGAAAATAAATACAACATTTATTGCTTGGAAATTCAGAGACATTGTCAGCAGTTTATAGAATAAAGGAGCAATTTACATTTTACTCAAAAATATACCTATAGAGAAAAAAAATCAGAAAAACTGACAATTTTGTAGTGGTCTCTTAATTTTTGCCAGAGAGCTGTGTATATATATATATATATATATATATATATTGTCACGCTCCCCGGGTCCCCTGCCCTGCTCCCCGGCTCACCTGCCACGCTCCCCGGCGTCTCTGCTTCTCTCCCCGGTCTCCAGCCTCCATTGCCCGCGGTCTCCAGGCGTCCCGGTCCCCGCTCCCGGCGTCTGTCGGTTACACAGCCCCAGCCCGGCTCCTCTGCTTCTTCCTCACCGCTCCCTGCCCTGGCTTCTGGCACCCGGGCCGCGCGCATGCGCATTAGGGCGCGCGCGCGGTCATTGACCCTTTCTTAAAGGGCCAGCGTCCACTGACAGGAAATTAAGCACACAGGTACAGGGTATAAAGGGGATCAGTGTCCAAGTGGGCGGGGCCTGTTCTTCGTGTTTCCCAAGCTAGGAGTCAGGTCTCCATGTGTTCCTGTGAGATACTCACCTCTCTCTCTTCTAGAGCCGTTCCTGCCTCGCCATCCGGTCCTGCCGAATCCAGAACCCCGAACGCTGACTATCTGCCATCCTGTCAGTCCGTACCACCTCTGATCCCTGCGGTGACCCGTCCTCTCGCTCCATCGGTTCCGGACTCCGCCTGACAACATCTCGGCCTCCGAACCTGAGCTCCGTCACCCGGACTACCATCTCTGACTCCGTAGTCCCAGGGACTTCACCGTTCTACTCTTGTACACGGACTGTCCTGCTACCCGTAGTGCTCCGGCTACCGGACCCCTTGCCTTCATCAAGGAGTTCGGCCCAGTGGATCCACCTCCTGGGTCTGCCCGTCCATCTGGCCCTAACAGTAAGAACAGGCCATGGATCCCGCTGAAGCACTAGCAGCCCTGCAGGAGGAACTCACACGCCAGCGTGAGACTCAGACCCGCATGCTGCAATTCATGTCTTCTGTGGACGCCAGCCTGAACACGCTACAAGCGTCGGTTACATCTTCAGCATCTCGGGCTTCCACTAGACAATCCACGGCTCCAGCCCCCGTGTCAGCCTCTCCGGATGCTTCCAGACTTCGTTTGGCCTCACCACCCCGGTACGCCGGAGATCCCAAGACCTGCAGGGGATTCATAAACCAATGCTCCCTCCATTTCACGCAGCTGCCGCATTTGTTTGCCTCCGACCAAGCCAAGGTCGCATTCATCATGTCCCATCTAGAGGGTGAGGCACTGGCGTGGATGAACCCCTTGTGGGAAAAGGAGGATCCTGTGACCAAGAACATCCAGGAGTTCCTGCAGGCATTTCGTGGCACCTTTGACGAGCCCGGACGCGCCTCTGCGTCTGCCTCGTCTCTTCTCCGGTTACGTCAGGGAACTCTGACGGTGGGTCAATACGCCATCCGTTTTCGCACCTTGGCTTCGGAACTCGGGTGGAACAATGAGGCTCTAACCGCCGCCTTCTGGGAAGGACTCTCGGGTCGAATTAAAGATGAGCTGGCTGGCCGTGACGTACCGACCACCCTGGACGCCCTGATTACCCTAGCGACTCGAGTGGACATTCGCTTTCAGGAGCGATCCAAAGAAGTGTCCCGTGAGAGACGTCCGATACGGCATTCCTCTCCTCCGCAGAAGCCCGCCGTACTTCAGTCCACGGCATCTGGTGTTTCCGTCCACGAGCCCATGCAGATCGACCGTGTGCGGCAGTCTGAACAACGCCGAGCAGAGCGGCTCGCCAAGGGCCTCTGCTTCTACTGCGGAGAGGGCACACACCTGCTACGCTCCTGTCCAGAGAGGCCGGGAAACTCCAAAGCCTAGGGTTGGTAGGAGAGGCCACCCTAGGTGCTGGGACTCTCTCAGACCCGGTTATGTGGACTGTTCAAGTGGCAACGGGAGAGACGCGGTTCACTGCCGAGGCGTACCTCGATTCTGGGGCAGCAGGCAATTTCATCCAGCAGGCCACGGTGGACAAGTACCAAGTGCCTGTTACTCCACTCGAAAAACCCCTCGTGATTGCCTCTGTGGATGGGAGACCCCTCTCTGACACCATCTCCTGGATCACCAGGCCGGTCGAACTGCGTATCGGTGCCCTGCACACCGAGAACATCGCTCTCTACGTCCTCCCACACATGTCCCATCACATCCTGCTGGGACTCCCCTGGTTACGGACACACGAACCGTCAGTCAGCTGGGGCACTGGTGAAATCACCCGATGGGGCTCCTCTTGCCACGAGAGATGTCTGAAGAGCATACAACCCATCCGACGGCCTCCGGTTCCAGAGTCCCTACCGGGACTGCCCTCGGCCTATTGGTCCTTCGCGGACGTCTTTGACAAAAAGGAATCTGAGGTACTTCCGCCACATCGTCCTTACGATTGTGCTATTGACCTGCTCCCGGGAACTACACCACCTCGAGGACGGATATATCCGCTGTCTCCTGCCGAAACAAGGGCCATGTCTACCTACATCACGGAGAACCTGGCAAGGGGATTTATTCGGAGATCCTCCTCTCCTGCTGGAGCAGGCTTCTTCTTCGTTAAGAAGAAAGAGGGCGACCTACGCCCATGCATAGACTACCGGGGATTGAACCAAATCACCGTGAAAAATAAGTACCCCCTGCCGCTCATCCCCGAATTGTTTGATCGGCTTAGAGGAGCTCGTGTGTTCACCAAGTTGGATCTTCGGGGTGCCTACAACCTGGTCCGCATACGCTCTGGGGACGAATGGAAGACCGCGTTCAATACTCGCGATGGGCACTATGAATACTGTGTGATGCCCTTCGGCCTGTGTAACGCACCAGCAGTCTTTCAGGAATTGGTGAATGACGTGTTCCGGGACCTTCTCTACATCTGTGTGGTGGTGTATCTTGATGACATCTTGATCTTCTCTCCGGACCTCCAGACCCACAGAGAGAATGTGCAGTTGGTTCTACAACGACTGAGGGAAAATCGGCTGTACGCCAAGTACGAGAAGTGTGTCTTCGAGCAGTCTTCTCTTCCCTTCCTGGGTTACGTTATCTCCGATACCGGACTGCAGATGGATCCGAAGAAGGTCTCTTCCATTCTTAACTGGCCCCCTCCTTCTGGACTGAAGGCAATCCAACGCTTTCTTGGATTCGCAAACTACTACCGCCAGTTCATCCCTCACTTCTCGGCTCTAACTGCTCCTCTCTCCGCCTTGACCAAGAAGGGGGCTAATCCAAAGGACTGGTCACCTGCGGCCGACGCCGCGTTTGGCTCTCTGAAGCGGGCATTTGCCTCCTCCCCTGTGCTCCACCGTCCGGAGTTAAACCGACAGTTCACCTTGGAGGTGGATGCCTCCTCTTCGGGAGCCGGAGCAGTGCTCATGCAGAAGTCCTCCTCCGGGAAGATGGTGACTTGCGGTTTCTTCTCCAAGAGCTTCTCAGCGCCTGAACGCAACTACACCATCGGGGACCGAGAGCTATTGGCAGTCAAACTGGCTCTGGAGGAATGGCGATACCTTCTAGAGGGAGCAGTGTACCCCGTAATCATTTACACGGACCACAAGAACCTGGAATACCTGCGGTCCGCTCAGCGACTGAACCCACGGCAAGCCAGGTGGTCCTTGTTCTTTGCCAGGTTCGACTTCCAGCTCCATTTCCGACCTGCGGACAAGAATGTATGCGCAGATGCCTTGTCCAGATCATTCCTGCCAATGGAACAGGAGGAGGAGTCATTCCAGCCCATCATCTGTCCTAGTAAAATCATTCCGGTGGCCCCTGTCACCCTGGCCCAGATACCGCCCGGGAAGACCTATGTCTCTGAGACCGACAGGCAAAAAGTGTTGCATTGGGGCCATGCCTCGAAAACAGCCGGCCATGCTGGTCAGAAGAGAACATGGAGTACGATTGTACGTCATTACTGGTGGCCATCCCTGCGCACGGACGTCGCTTCTTTTGTCTCAGCCTGCTCCTCTTGTGCCAGGAACAAGACGCCCAAACACCTGCCATATGGCCGTCTTCTGCCTCTGCCTATACCCTCCGTTCCGTGGCAACACATTGCAATGGACTTTATTACGGACTTGCCCCTGTCCTCCGGACACACAGTCATATGGGTCGTGGTGGATCGGTTCTCCAAAATGGCTCATTTCGTCCCTATGGCTGGACTGCCCTCTGCCCAGGAACTCGCGGACGCCTATATACAACACATCTTCCGCTTGCATGGCTTTCCATCACACATTGTGTCTGACAGAGGAACTCAGTTCACCTCCCGCTTCTGGAGGGCTCTCTGCAAACATCTGGGAGTGACTCTGGACTTTTCTTCAGCCTACCATCCTCAGTCGAATGGCCAAGTGGAACGAGTCAATCAGATCTTGACCTCCTTCTTACGTCACTACGTCAACGCCCATCATGACGACTGGTCTACGCTTCTTCCTTGGGCTGAATTCTCCCATAACCACCATGTCAGTGAGTCCTCCTCCAGCTCTCCCTTCCATGTCGTTTACGGACTTCAGCCTTCCGTCCCATTGCCTGTATCCTCTTCCTCGGATGTCCCTGCTGCTGATGCTGTAGCCCGTGACTTTGCAACGATTTGGGACTCTGTCAAGGCGTCCCTTGGACGTGCTTCCCTGCGGATGAAGAGACACGCAGACAAGAGGCGTCTGGACCCTCCGTGTTTCTCTCCAGGAGATCTCGTCTGGCTTGCTTCCAAGTACGTCCGATTGAAGCTACCATCCTACAAGCTGGGTCCTCGCTACATCGGGCCGTTTAAAGTCCTCAGCAAGATCAATGAGGTCTCCTACAAGCTGCAGCTCCCGGCCACGATGAGGATACCCAACTCCTTCCACGTCTCTCTGCTCAAGCCGGTTGTCCTTGGTCCCTTCTCCGCTGCTGCCAGTTCGGCTCCTCCTCCAATTGCCGATGATGACATCTATGCGGTAAGGGATATCGTGGCCATGAAAACCGTACGGGGCCGACAGTTCTTCCTGGTGGACTGGGCAGGGTATGGTCCTGAGGATAGGTCCTGGGAGCCCCGGGAGAATGTGGGTACTCCTCTGATCCGTGCCTTCCTGTCCCGGTTGCGGGGAGGGGGGCGTGGGGGGGGGGTACTGTCACGCTCCCCGGGTCCCCTGCCCTGCTCCCCGGCTCACCTGCCACGCTCCCCGGCGTCTCTGCTTCTCTCCCCGGTCTCCAGCCTTCATTGCCCGCGGTCTCCAGGCGTCCCGGTCCCCGCTCCCGGCGTCTGTCGGTTACACAGCCCCAGCCCGGCTCCTCTGCTTCTTCCTCACCGCTCCCTGCCCTGGCTTCTGGCACCCGGGCCGCGCGCATGCGCATTAGGGCGTGCGCGCAGTCATTGACCCTTTCTTAAAGGGCCAGCGTCCATTGACAGGAAATTAAGCACACAGGTACAGGGTATAAAGGGGATCAGTGTCCAAGTGGGCGGGGCCTGTTCTTCGTGTTTCCCAAGCTAGGAGTCAGGTCTCCATGTGTTCCTGTGAGATACTCACCTCTCTCTCTTCTAGAGCCGTTCCTGCCTCGCCATCCGGTCCTGCCGAATCCAGAACCCCGAACGCTGACTATCTGCCATCCTGTCAGTCCATACCACCTCTGATCCCTGCGGTGACCCGTCCTCTCGCTCCATCGGTTCCGGACTCCGCCTGACAACATCTCGGCCTCCGAACCTGAGCTCCGTCACCCGGACTACCATCTCTGACTCTGTAGTCCCAGGGACTTCACCGTTCTACTCTTGTACACGGACTGTCCTGCTACCCGTAGTGCTCCGGCTACCGGACCCCTTGCCTTCATCAAGGAGTTCGGCCCAGTGGATCCACCTCCTGGGTCTGCCCGTCCATCTGGCCCTAACATATATATATATGTATATATATATATATGTATATATATCTGTATATATATATATATATATATATATATATATATATATATATATATAGCTGTATATCTATATAACAGTATATATATATATATATATATTATAATATATATTATATATAATATATATATATATTGTATATATAAAATATAATATATATATATATTTTTTATATATATATATAATTTATTTTTTCCTCTGTATAGTGACAAAGATGCCTGTGTGCAGTCTGAACATCTAGTATATCATATCCCTTTCTGCACCGTGTTTTTGGTGTGTACAGGTAGACCAAGACCGGTGTACACTTTATATGTGTGATGAATTATGCATCCTGTCTTCAGCATTGTTACAGACAAGGTAAGGTCTGAAAGGTATCTTCTACAACAGAACAGCTGCGATGAGATCCCTGTAAAATGCATGTCCGGGGGCATTGTCTGCTGTCACTGAACCTGCAGCATGTTGTCTGCGATGGTCAGTCACATAAAGCACAATTCTTTTAAGCCATAGTATTGTTTCGGATTAGGGAAAAAGCTTTCTACCGTAGCTGTAGAATGAGCTGAAATGATAGACATCTATTGAGTGCAATACTGTAAGATGATCAGCAACTCCGCTGCAACCACTCTATAGCAGAAAGTGTACTTTTAGTAGACAGATCTAGGAGACTCTAAATAATATATTTCCATTAGAGAGATATAGGAGATTCTGTGTCTTTCTCCTCCCCTCGGATGCATTCCAAGCGTTCTCTGAACTCACTGGAACGATGCATAGCAAGGTGGATCAAGGTAAAGTAGGAATGGTATCTATCGCCACAACTGCATGAACTTATTAATGAAAGTTCCACAAACCTTCAGAGAAGGTAGGTGCTTTACAATTCTATAATTCGTCACTGAGACTTTATTGTTGGTTGACACAGTCATAGTCAAAATCTGAAAAGAATCGATTGGCCTAATTTTCTGTAGTCCCCCTTGTGCCACCTAGTCAGCTATAAGCGAAGGAGGCATGGACTCCATAAGACTCCAGAATGTGTCCCGTGGTAACTGTTCCAAGAGCCTGGCAAAGGATTCTTTAGGTCCTTGAACTTTTTGTCATGTTCCTCAAACCATTCCTGAACAATTTTTCCAGTTCTGATGGTCTCATGCTCATTGATTATACTTTTATTGGCGGTCAGGGATTCTTTAGGTCCTTGAACTTTTTGTCATGTTCCTCAAACCATTCTGGAACAACTTTCCCAGTTCTGATGCTCTCATGCTCATTGGAGATACTTTTATTGGTGGTCAGGGATTCTTTAGGTCCTTGAACTTTTTGTCATGTTTCTCAAACCATTCCTGAACAACTTTTCCAGTTCTGACTCTCTCATGCTCATTGAAGATACTTTTATTGGCGGTCAGGGATTCTGAGGGTCCTTGAACTTTCTGTCATGTTCCTCAAACCATTCCTGAACAACTTTTCCAGATTTGATGCTCTCATGCTCATTGGAGAAACTTTTATTGGTGGTCAGGGATTCTTTAGGTCCTTGAACTTTTTGTCATGTTCCTCAAACCATTCCTGAACAATTCTTCTAGTTCTGATACTCTTATGCTCATTGGAGATACTTTTATTGGCAGTCAGGGGTTAGCTGTGAAGCTCCATGGGTTCTGATATCTTTCTGAAACCAGGACAAAAACGTGGATACTGTAGACAAAAGGATCCAAGTTGTACATTTTTAAGAGGTGGTTAAATTCTACGCATATAGAAAGTGAAACCTTACTTCTTCCTCAGTAAAAGTCACCCCCCCCCCTAAAAAAATAAAAAAAAAATACTGGTTGTGGGTCTTATAACATGACAAGGTGAGCTTAATATTTGGATAAGACCCTATTGCACTTCTACATCTGCACTATTCCATATACTATCTTTCTATTATAGTGCATAGTAGCTTTTTCTGCAATTTGTACTACAATAGGTCCACAAACCAGATAGAATACCTTTCACTCCCCATCTGTGTCAATGAGACTTTCACCAGTATATCGATTGTCCTAATATAAGGCATCCCTGGGTTGACTTACTTTACAAAAAGTGAGATTTAAAAAGTTATTCCCAAAATATTATGTTATACTATATACATAAATTGGAGGATAACTTCCTAATCACTGGGAATCCCTGGGATCAGAGCTTGGGAACTGGACACGAGGTTTGCAGAGCCCCGTCTTAGGCCTCTGCCACACTTACGTGACAAAACGTAACGTTTTTGTCGCGTACATGTTAAAGGGGTGGTGTGCTCCCCGTGTGCCATTTTTGTGGCACGTACGTGTTCTCCGTGTGTTATATGTAATAACACACGGAGAACGGAAAGCCCCGCCTTACCTGCTTCTTCCGGAGATGTCTACGGTGCTGATTCACAGTTTCCGGCACAGATCACGCCCCGCTGATGCTGCTTCCGGCCCCCAGTGAAGAAGAAGCGTTGTTCAAATTCACTGGGGGACGGATGCAGGGGACAGCCGCGGCAGAGCCTGCAGGACTCGTAGAGGTGAGTTTGTGTTTTTTTTTATTTTTAACCTGACACGTGTGTTTCTCCGGCGCGTGTCACACGGACCCGCATCCACACTACATCTGTGTGGTACGGGTGTGGGCCGTGTGACACCCGTGCTGCCGGAGAAACACTGACATGTCAGCGTATGGAACTCACGGACACACGTAATTACGGAACGGACACACGTAAGTACGGAACGGACACACGTTCTGTTCCAAAATACTTACGTGTGTCCAAAACATTAGGATTACCTAGGCCCACGTGTGTACGTGTCTCCGGTACGTATAAAAAAGGCAAACACGTACCGGAGGCACGTGAGTGTGACGGAGGCCTTAAATGGAGTGGAGTTATACATGCTTGACCTCTACTCCATTTAATGTCTATGGGACTGGCAAAAAACACAGAGCCCTGTGCTCCAAGGATAGGGGACAGTTTAATATTTTGGTAATAACTCTTTAACCGTGATATATTGCAAAATGACTTTGAAGAGTTTTTTTTTAAGTTGAGATAAAACATCTTAGCAATGTCGAACATAACTTTTGCAAAACTGATAAAAGAAGGTTATCAATAACTACTGTACAATAAACAAATCTTAGGAAAAATGTATGAACATAGGTGAAATGGGAAATGTTTCTGTTAACATTCTCCAGCCGGTTTCTTAATAAGAATTGGATTGATCAGTATGAACAATACCAATAGTGTTATTTTCACCATCATTGAAAATGTTCCCAAAAATTAAGTATGCAATTTCATGATTGCCTTGGGTCCCTGCAGATGGCTTGGAAATCGAAGAACTGACAATATTAAATATTTAGCAGGAAGAGACAATAGGAAAATGCTGTAGCAACAGTCAAAGATTAAGATCACCGCTATTCTCGATGTTAAGGAAACAGTGAAAAGTAAAGGGGAAACAAAAGGGCAAAGGAATTTGGGTTGTTATATGAACTTTTATATTTTACTAACCTATAATATTTGACTATATCTGCCAATTTTCCTGCTGAATTGATGCAGGCTGACAATGTATAGACTATACAGTGTGTCCACCTATATCCTGTCCACCGCCAATAACTTGAGAACGGCAGCAGCTATAGGCATCGAAGTGATGTCTAGGTATAGTAAAGTAGCCATGCGCTATGCAATGAAACCACCTATAGCACCACCTGGTGGAAAACAACGGAGTTAGCATTTTTATCTCGAAAACGGAATGAGATAGAGAAAAAAAGTGAATTACAAAGTTGTAGGGCATCATCAATTCAATACGAATCGACACCTTGCATACAGAAATGCTATGATATGAAACCCATGACCCCCCAAAACATTGAATGCTGGTCACACATATGGCGCTCATTTAACTTTGATGCTCAAAGTGGCCCCCGTCAGCTGCAATGCACATCTGGACTCTGCACAGCATACTGTATCTTGCTGCACGTTGTGCAATATGGTAGGTGACACGTTTGCACAAGCATCTGGGATACGTCGCCGAAGGTCCTGCAATGTTGGTGGTGGGGTCGCATACACCTGCTGTTTGATGTGACCTCACAGGAAGAAGTCCAATGGGGCCAGGTCAGGTGAGCGTGGAGGCCACTCCATGCAGCCACCATACCCAATGACTTGTAGGAAGGTCTCCATGAGGTATCGCTTCACGTCCGCAGCCTTGTGAGTTTTACACATTCTCATCATAGCATTTCTGTATGCAAGGTGTCGATTCGTATTGAATTGATGATGCCCTACAACTTTGTAATTCACTTTTTTTTCTCTATCTCGTTTTGTTTTCTAAATAAAAATGTTAACTCCGTTGCTTTCCACCAGGTGGCGCAATAGGTGGTTTCATTACATAGCGTATGGCTACTTTACTATAACTAGACTCCACTTCTATACCTATAGCTGCCGCCATTCTCGAGTTACTGGCGGTGGACAGGATATGGGTGGACACACTGTATACTATCAGGCGGTATGACTTTAACATATTTATGCATTAAGTGAGTTTTCAACAACTTGATTTTTGGAGGTTAATCCACATTTTAAAATGTACATGGAATAAATTCTGCTTCATTACAATTCAATGCTGGGCAGCATTTCACCACACATCATAGTCCAGCAATGCTCATGCTTGTGGCAATCTGAGGTGAAGAAGAGAACATGCGAGATGCTGGGCTGTGACGTGCAATGAAATTCCGCCCACAGCCCAGTCACTCATGGATGCTGGGTCTTATCTTGGTGATGCCAGGTCAACTTCCAGTTCCAGAAGTTGACTCTACATCACCAGACATCAGAGGTCACTGCAACCCAGGTCATATGATGGGGGATGAGTGGACAGCGATAGCGCCAGTCATAGGCAGAAAGGACAACAGAAGGTGTTTATTAAAAGCCTTCTGTCACAGCTTTACACCGATGTGATCACTTTTAATTGTAGTGGACCACCTCTTTAACATGTATATTTAGGTCAGCTAAACATGCATAATAATTCCTACAGTGGTGGAAGAGTGGCAATAATATGTTTTTTATACTCTAAATATTACCATTGGGTCTATTAAAGGGAACCAATCACCAGGATTTTCGCACATTAGCTAAAGCCAGTGCTATACTGACACTATCAGGCTGATTCTATATATACCTTTAGTATTCAGCTCGAATGTTTAGGTTTTGAAATCCAAGAACGTAAAGTTTATAAAATCAGCAGCTTCTTGAGTGACAGCAGCTGAGGATCAGATAATATCTGGTAGGGTATTCAGAGTTATCCCCTCCCTCTGTTAGAATCAGCACAAGTATTATACAAACAATTCTCTTTGTCTCTTGCAGGACCTGTGTGAGGTCATACCCATGTGACCAGAAGGCCTCAGCCAACAAAGCTGATACCACGAAGCAACATTTTTCTGTTGACTGAGGCCCCACCCCTTCTGGTCACATGGGTATGACCTCACACAGATCATGCAAGAGACAAAGTGAATCATTTGTATAATACCTATGCTAATTCTAACAGAGGAAGGGGATAACTCTGCATACCCCCCAGCTATTATCTGCTCCTCAGCTGCTGTCACTCAAGAAGCTGCCGATTTTATAAACTTTACTTTCTTGGATTTCAAAACCTATACATCCGAGCTGCCCACTACAGGTATGTATAGAATCAGCCTGATAGTGCCAGTATAGCACTGGCTTTAGATTATATACGAAAATCCTGGTGATTGCTTCCCTTTAAAGCCTAATACGTCCGCAATTGCATTATTAATGAATCCTGCCCAAAACACCAAGGTCTGCTTACAACACATTTACTCTTAGAAAAGTGAGCTTGTGAAGATTCAGAGACAAGGAAGATGGAAAAGTGAAGCTTTAACTGTTAAACAAGTTACATGACAATATTACATGCTAGTTCACTAATTTTTCAGGGGAATATTTATATATTTAAGGCAGAAAAACGAATTGTAAGCCACAGACTGCACTACTTTACATGAGAGGATTTTCTCTGCCTAAACATCTCAATATTATTCTTCATCTTCCCAAGAATAATGTCCTATTGTATTTCTATAAATCTCTATATGCCAGGATTGTGTAGCTTAAAAAAAAAAAACATGCCAAGTTGTCACTAACAACCCATACGCTTAGTTTTGAAATTAGATGTCAGGAAACTTTGTGATGAATTTAATTTTGAACACCAGACTACTCAACCCATCTGACCTTTAGAATGAAAGCTTATTTCCGACGCTTTGAAAAATGCTGTAAATCATGAACAGCTTCTGTACTTGTATGGTTATGAATTTTGCGACTGACCTTCAAAATAAAAAATAACTACAGTATCTTTTTTTTTTTAATGTTAGTCTGCTGAAGTCTCTGGATGTGGGAATGTGCCCAATTGTCTAAGGGTCATTGAGAATTTGGAAAAGACCTCTGCATCGTCTTACGATCCAAGTATCAACCAGCCACTAATTTGCTTTCTCCAATACTATGAATTATCTATGAGACTTATGCTGCAGTGGCTTCACGCAAATGTGATCAAGTTCTAGGAAGAATGATTGTAAAGATCTAACCTCAAGCCTTGAGCTGAAGAACTCATTGCCATCGACAGATCATCGTCTAAGACAACTGAAAGGACAGCGTAAAGGGAACTGAAAGGAGCTGAAACCAAAAAAACTGAATAATTGTTAAAAGAAAAAAATATATATTATATTTCTAAAAAACAAATTAAAGAAGGAAACAGAAATTCATGGAGGAGTATAAATGACCAAGTTGACCTGCTCAACTGAACACATGGTTCTTAAGCCTAATCATTGAGGTTTAACCTTAGCACTGATTCACGAGCTAATAAGTAATTAAAGCGCTAAATGTAAAAATATTTTGATCCACAAGTATGAGTAAGGTACGTACAATTGAAGATAGAAGGACCAACCAAACCAAACAGTCCCAACAGAAACACAGAAATGGAGAAACCATTTTCAAAGAAGATCTCCAGGCTTCGCGCAAGATCGAAAGGTTTGCCATCCCTTTGGACAATCTCAAAATGATGTTTGAAAAGCCAAGTCGTATAGTTGTGATGCAGCGTAAAAGCAACAAGAAAAATGTAAGAAAAAAAGTTTATTCTCATGTTTACTTGGGAAATTTATTTTACAATTTGCGTTGGTTTTTATTTTAGAAGTGTCATCAAATTGTATTGAATTTGTAGAGATGAGCTATTTTTTTGAAATTCAGCTTTGTTGAATTTTTCTATTTTAAAATTTGATTCACAGCTAAACAATTGGCCACAAATTGCAAGTTCAGCAAAGCTTGCAATTGAACCGAAAACACATGTAACACTATGAGGTCTCTTAAGACCGTACTTAACACATTTCAGGCTCTTTAATGCACACAATGCCTTTGTAATATTAAAGTAAAGTAATGGTAACTATTTGTCACTGCCTTGCTGTCACACACACTACCTGTAATATTTACTCAGTATTTTAAACAATTCTCTCATTACTAAGCTGTGACATCCTCTCACTATATAGATTCACTACAAGTTGGCTGCTGCATTCCCTGCCTCTGCTTTTATACAAAGTAATTTCTGTGGAAAAAGAAGCGCAATAGGGTCTTACCCCGGTATATAAGGGGTCTTAAGATAAGTAATCCTACTCACCAGATCAGGTTGTGAAAGTCACAACCCCTATGCAGGCATGTAACTCCAGGTCACGGCAGCAGTCCCCGGTTGGCAGATAACGGAAAGCAGTAGAGAGGGGTTTCACACCGCGCCAATGACCGACAACTCCTGAAATTTCAGATCAATGCTTCTTTATTTCACGCACAGGTCAAGTCAACGCGTTTCAAGAGTCTTAGCTCTCTTCATCAGGACAAGCTGGCAAAGAACATCAAATCTGCTGTAAGGCAACCTATACAGCAATATATACCTTAGAGGTGGAGTCCTGATCCACCCCTTTTGAAAAAAATCGGCGGGAATCCATACATTTAAAAAACAACAAGACAATGTAAATCATAAAATTGTCAAAAATATTCCTTTGTGAGAATATATTCATAGTTTCAAGATAATTGGTAAATCTGAATAAAAATAATATTAAACGAAAAAATAAATAAAAGATGTATATAACAGTGTGCACAGGTGTAGTTCTTGTTTCCAAAAACATTGCAAGGACACATATGTTCCCAGATATGTCATTATTCCATAACCTGCCTAGAACCATATTACAAATGGTCTGCAGCCTACGATCCAAGTGTCAGGAACATAGCACCAGAAGCATTTAGCCGTCTGTGCCACAGATGAATACGAAAAACCTGCCCAGAATCAGCTTATCAAAAATATATATATTCTCCTTAGTCAGGAACAGAAAAAAGGAGAGGTGGGGAAGGAATGGGGAACTCAAAAATTGGATAAATATCCCTTTCATCGCCCATCGTTACTTGTTCACGGTATTTTTTTGGTTTAATTCACACATGGTAGTATATTTAACTATTATTCCAAAATTTTCCTTTGGGCGATGAAAGGGATATTTATCCAATTTTTGAGTTCCCCATTCCTTCCCCACCTCTCCTTTTTTCTGTTCCTGACTAAGGAGAATATATATATTTTTGATAAGCTGATTCTGGGCAGGTTTTTCGTATTCATCTGTGGCACAGACGGCTAAATGCTTCTGGTGCTATGTTCCTGACACTTGGATCGTAGGCTGCAGACCATTTGTAATATGATTCTAGGCAGGTTATGGAATAATGACATATCTGGGAACATATGTGTCCTTGCAATGTTTTTGGAAACAAGAACTACACCTGTGCACACTGTTATATACATCTTTTATTTATTTTTTCGTTTAATATTATTTTTATTCAGATTTACCAATTATCTTGAAACTATGAATATATTCTCACAAAGGAATATTTTTGACAATTTTATGATTTACATTGTCTTGTTGTTTTTTAAATGTATGGATTCCCGCCGATTTTTTTCAAAAGGGGTGGATCAGGACTCCACCTCTAAGGTATATATTGCTGTATAGGTTGCCTTACAGCAGATTTGATGTTCTTTGCCAGCTTGTCCTGATGAAGAGAGCTAAGACTCTTGAAACGCGTTGACTTGACCTGTGCGTGAAATAAAGAAGCATTGATCTGAAATTTCAGGAGTTGTCGGTCATTGGCGCGGTGTGAAACCCCTCTCTACTGCTTTCCGTTATCTGCTTTTATACAGGCTGTTAGTTCCCCTAACTGAGTGTTATACACTATCTGATTTAGTAGCTTCAAGACATGATGGGAATGGGTGCGTGAGTGACCGTGTCTGGTGTCATGTGAGCCTTTTCTGGCTAATGGAATACACTGATTTTTGTACAAGGTGGAAGACACTTTTAGTGCGATTCTCACGAATCAAATGGCAATTTGTTCAAATTCACCAGGTCCAGCGAATTTCCTAAAATTTGAAAGGACTTCAATTCGCATTGGATTGATTTGCTCATATCTATGAATTATGTCAGTCCTTTACTGGAAATCTGGTCTTCATTGAGCATCAACCAGCTAAAAAATAATGCCTTGACATGAGTTATATGACCTAGTTGCATGCTTGTGGAACCTCATATGGACTTTCAAAATTCTGATAGAATTTGGATACTACTTTGGTTTAAATTTTATTGTCACTCTCATGGAACTATCATGGCTGGCTGACAATCTAGTGGCAACAAGTGCTAGAAGAACACAGAGATTGGCGGCACGTGTTGTTATCTGACAGTTGTCTGTTTCTTAAGCCATTAGACTGTAGGTCCTTTACAGCAGTTGGTATCCTCTGACTTCTTTTATGAACCTCACCCTGGGGTGGTTTGGGTGCGGTTTAAAGTTTGTTCCTTGATGAGCTCTGGATGAGCTCTGAAGAGATCATCTTCTGGTGCTTCTGAGACTTCTGTGGTTGCTGCTGCTCAGATAAGTGTTTTTGTCTTTTGATATCTACCAGGGCTCTGGTGATTTCAATCATGTTTTCCCTGTATTTTTCCCTTGTGTCTTCCTTTAGCATTTAGTGGGGTTGACTAAGAGCTAATCTCACACATTCCCTATTTAGTGCCCAGCACTAGGGATACCTAGGGTCAGGTATCCGGCTCGACGCATAGGTGAGGAACATATTTAGGGGGGTGAGGGATCCCAAGTACCAGCAGTAGATTGTTGTCAGGGGTCACCACTTTCCCCTTTCCCTAGCTATAAGGCATTCCTTCCCTCTTACTGTGTGTTGTCCCATTCTGGTGGTATAGCCTCTCTCCCTTGCCATGACATTTATGTTATGATGGTAAAAAAAAGGTAATCTTCCTATAGTAGGATCCCAACTTTTTCTCAAGGGGTGTTTTTGAATATTGTTACTACTTAAGGCCCCCTTCACACGACGTGTCAAAGGTGCATATTGTCCTCCGTGTGCAGTTTTTATGGCTACCACACGGAGAAGGGGAACTTTCTACTCACCTGTCCCTGGCATTGCTGTCCGTGGTGCTGATCTTCGGTCTCTAGTGATGCCGACTCCCCGCTGCTGCTGTTTCCGGCCGCAGTGGAGTGAATATTCAATGATCATAATGAGCGGGGGTCGGAAGCAAGTGACAGCAGCGGCAGAGACGGCAGTGCTGGAGAAGGTGAGTATAGATTTTTTTTTACAAACACGTGTGTTTTCTCCAGTGTGTGTCACACGGATCACATCCATGCATTCCGTGTGTGGGCTGTGTGACACCCGAAAAGCGGACATGTATACATGTGGAGCACACGGGCACACGTATGCTCCACACGTACACACGGTCCATAGCAAAACACGCACATTGATTTTAATGGGACATCGTGTGCCCATGTCTCCGGCACATGACGAATCGGACCAAATACGTACCAGAGACAAGGAAGTGTGAAGGGGGCCTAACACAAAGCAATATTTTCACCTTATAAAATTACTTTGCTCAAAATAAAAAATATTGAATTATGTCCACATCCAGAAATGTATATGCTTCTATGCCAATATTGTGTCACAAAATGGGTTTTCATAACCATGTAAAAGCTCAAGGCACATAGAGTTCCTACATGAAGGGAAGTTGCATAGTAAGCGCAAAGCAATATTAACACATTTTTCAGGTTATTGCAATTCTAAGACTAGAATGGCTCATGGCTCCACTATAGCCCACAAGCAAATATTGTGTCAGTCTTTTTCTGATCACATATTCAAAGTCACTGAAGTATTCATTTTCCCTATTTTACAAATATATAGTGACATAAAAATAAAACAGTATATAGACTTAGGGTTAAAGAGAGCGTGTCACATCGAACATGGCAACGGATCCATGGGTGATATATATATATATATATATATATATATATATATATATATATACCTCGTAATATACCAAGGATGATAAGGTTCAATATTATTATTATTATTATTTCCCCTAGGGGATTAGCCATTGGAAGAGACATCGTATTGGGTCTCCATATTTAAAGTAGAGTTGTAACTGAGCTGTCGACCAAGCAACCATGTGTATGATAGTTCTTGTTGTAGGTTCTTCACTTTTTAATTTAAGTCATACAGGGTGGGCCATTTATATGGATACACCTAAATAAAATGTTAATGGTTGGTGATATCAACTTCCTGTTTGTGGCTCATTAGTATATGGGAGGGGGGAAACTTTTCAGGATGGGTGGTGACCATGGTGACCATTTTGAAGTTGGCCATTTTGGATCCAACTTTATTTTTTCCAATGGGAAGAGGGTCATGTAACACATCAAACTTATTGAGAATTCCACAAGAAAAACAATGGTGTGCTTGGTTTTAACGTAACTTTATTCGTTCATTAGTTATTTTCAATTTTATTACCACTTATAAAATGTGTTCAAAGTGCTGCCCGTTGTGTTGGATTGTCAATGTAACCCTCTTCTCCCACTCTTAACACACTGATAGCAACACCGCAGAAGAAATGCTAGTGTCGCGGGCGGGGAGGACGCCGTCGCTGCTGCGCTCTCGCTAACGCTCAGGTCCGGCTCTGCTGCGGCTGTTGCTGCTGCTCGGTGGCTCGAGCGGTGGGCCGGATCCGGGGACTCGAGTGGCGCTCCTCGCCCGTGAGTGAAAGGGGTGGTTGGTTTGGGGGATTTAGTCCATGACGCCACCCACAGGTCGTGGTGAAGATGGGCACCACTGCTGCTGGTGACGGGGATCCCGGGAGCGATGGTAGGTAGCAGCTGGGATGTTGTTTTCCCCCACCGTGGGTAGGGGTCGGTGGTCCCGGGGCCCGATGATGTGACGGGGAGGCAGGGTTGGTGAGGTGCAGGGTTGCAGGGACAACGCGGCGCGGTGCCGGATGGCACGGGTGTACTCACTCAGTAAGAAATGTACAAAGTCCTCGGTAAACCAAACGGCTGGATGGACGGGTCCCGCAGCCGGCTACTGTGTCTCTCCCCGGACAGGTGATGGCGGCTGTCTTTCCCTGCACCTTGATGTTCTCGTTGACTACTATGGATTCCCAACGGTAGTCCGCTCCCCGGTGTATGGATGCCGGAGGAGCCCGTTTTCCCGCAGGGTCTCTAGCCTTAGGCGGTAGCTGTATACCCTCACGGTGTGGGCGGTTGCCTTCAATCGGGACTTTTGCTGTTAGGAAACCCCTGGGGTTCCGGTCACATTCAAATTTGACTATTGTTGGCGGCTCCAAGCCTGGTCGGGGTCCGATGGCCCTGCCTGTGTGTGCTGGCTTCACTTCGCTCCCCGGTCGGTAACGGCGGGCTAACGCCCTACCCCGGTCCTACGGTTCCGCGTTGCTCCACCACTCCTGCAGACGGCCACTACCGTCTGCCAACCTTGCTGTTAGTGCCTGGGCCACAAACCCAGACCCCCAAATGTTTACTCCTCTCACTTCCACCTCCTGGACTTAACTGTCACTTTTCCCGCCTCCAGGCCTGTGAACTCCTTGGTGGGTGGGGCCAACCGCTTGGCTCTGCCCCACCTGGTGTGGACATCAGACACTGTAGGGAGGCAACAAGGGTTTTGTGTTTGGCTGGTGTCCCTGTCTAATGGGGGTGGGGGTGTTTGTGTGTTATTTGTGACGACCTGGCTAGTCCAGGGCGCCACACTAGCACAGGCTTCCAATATCCATTGTTTAAGATGCTGCACATCTTGTATCTTCACAGCATAGACAATTGCCTTCATATGACCCAAAGATAAAAGTCTAAGGGGGTCAGATCGGGAGACCTTGTTGGCCATTCAACTGGCCCACGATGACCAATCCAGTTTCCAGGATACTGTTCATGTAGGAATGCTCCACCCTAAAGGCCGCTTTACACACTGCGATATCGGTCCCGATATCGCTAGTGTGGGTACCCGCCCCCATCTGTTGTGCGACACGGGCAAATCGCTGCCCGTGCCGCACGACATCGCCCAGACCCGTCACACATACTTACCTGCTCGACGACGTTGCTGTGACCGGCGAACCGCCTCCTTTCTAAGGGGGCAGTCCGTGCGGCGTCACAGCGACGTCACTCAGCGGCCGCCCAATAGAAGCGGAGGGGCGGAGATGAGCGGGACGTAACATCCCGCCCACCTTCTTCCTTCCGCATAGCGGCCGGGAGGCAGGTAAGGAGAGCTTCCTCGTTCCTGCGGTGTCACACGGAGCGATGTGTGCTGCCGCAGGAACGAGGAACAACCTCGTTACTGCTGCAGTAACGATTTTTGAGAATGGACCCCCATGTCACCGATGAGCGATTTTGCACGTTTTTGCAACGATGCAAAATCGCTCATAGGTGTCAAATGCGGCCGGATGTGCGTCACCAATTCCGTGACCCCATCGAGTTCGCATTAGTGATGTCATAGCGTGTAAAGCCCCCTTTACACCCATAATGTGATGGTGTACCACCACATTAGGACTAAACTTTCGGTTTTCCATTGATACCATTGTGCATAACTGATGTGTGTCAGTGCCTTTTGTGTGAAAGTACTAGCAAACATTTGTTCTCATTAAATTGTCTCCATGCATCTTTCTTACCACCATTCGTTAGCAGGATCATATGTTCTTCCACCCAGGTGACCAGGACACCGCCAGTGCCTACAGCTACTAAATACAGACTCAGTGAACAACGCTGATCATATTATTGGACCAAAGAAGGGACATTTTTAGCAGATTTACCTTTATGCACATTTTTTTTTACTGCAAATGTTCTTTAATGATTAGAGCAACGTGGAGGAGGTGGGAGTTGTGATCATCCCCTTGGCTGTGTGCTGATTTTTATTATTTTTAAAACATAATAAGGTTGTTTTTTCCCAGTAAACGGAATTTGTTCTGGTTTAGTTTACGTTAATTATAGGGGCTCTTTGATACCGCTGTAATTTGTTTGCAATAGAAAAATTAAAGCTAACTACAAAATTAGATCGTGCAGCCAGATGCTCTCCATGCATAGATTTAATCACACATATCACTTCAAGAAACATTATCTGCCGCTATTTTCTATCTGACGTCACCAAACCTTTGGCTTCTTTCTTCTCATTATTTTGTACTCCAACTTTATACATTTCAATCAATATCAGAAATTCTAGCTAAATTGGAACAACATTTTTTTGGGAATACATTCATTTAATTGGACTATTCCACTTAAATGTGAAGACCAGATCCACAATTCATTTACTATTTGCAAATTGTACCTATCTCTGTGGACAAGTACAATCGAGCATTCACAACATGGTTTGGCCCTATCTATCTATCAATCTATCTATCTAGATATCACTCTATCTATCTGTCTGTCTGTCTGTCTGTCTGTCTGTCTATCTATCTAGCTATCCCTCTATCTATCTATCTATCTATCTAATAGAAAAACAGAGTTACAGCTGCACACTAAAATGCCAAAGCTTACACCTACCACAAAAGATCTAATAAAAAAATGGCCATTTCATACCTGTCCAGTAGCCATGCCACAGGCAATCTCATTGTACAGGGTCCTACTCTTCCTTTCTGCCTCTGATTGGGTTTTAGAAAAACTTATATATTTGGGCAAAGATAGACCCACTACTAAAGAATAAAAGCACCTGTGGCTCATAAGGAAAACATTGTGAGATTACCGTGATGTGGCTACTGGGCAGGTATGAAAATGGCCATTTTTTATTAGGTCTTTTTTGGTAGCTAAAAGCTTTAGCATTTTAGTGTACGGCTGTAACTCTTTTTTGTATTACATATCATGTTGAACAGATAATATGTAATTGTTCACATGGAGTGCTGTCAGACTATTTTTGTCAGACTAGTTTTGTCTTTTCTATCTGTCTATCTATCCATCCATCCATCCATCCATCTATCTATCTCTCTATCTCGAAAATCAATCTATTATCTGTGCTCCCTGTGTCTTCCTTAGAGCTTAGTGGGGTTGATGTTCATCCTATCCATTCCTTATGTAAGGCCTAGGGGTCAGCCAGGGCCAAGTATCCTGCTCGGCGCAATGGTGTGGAACCTCACAAGAGTGGTTAGAGGAAACATGGCCAGATGAAGGTTTGGTCAGAGGTCATCATCTCCCTGTCCCCTAAACAAAGATTTTCCCTTCCTTGTCGCCGTACATGTAATACTTCCCCATACCTAGCATGACAAGTCTATCAGGTGTGGACAGTTTCCTATGCAAGAAGCGAACATTCTGTTTAATATATAACCTGCAATTGACTCGCCCACCCCAGGGCTATGGGACACCCGGTGCCGGGCCGGACTAGTCCGGGGGACGTCAGTGGTGGCGGGGCCCGACTCCGTGGCCCTGGTGGGTGTCAGTTTAATATGGCTGGTGACTTGGGAGCAATTAAAGTATTTGTTTCGTGACGCCACCTGTGGTCTGCGGCTATTAAGCCGCCGCTGCTGTGTGAGGCCTCCGGGGTGATGATACGGCAGCAATGGTGGTACTGCTCCCCACAGGTGGAGCGGAGCCCCGGGGACACTGTTAGTGCTCGTGAAAGTCTATGGTGTTGTGTGGCTAACACGGTGCAGGGCCGACAGGCAATGAAAGAACCAGGCACAAACAACAGTCTCTTTACCTTCTCCTCTTTTACTTTAGGAACAGTCCAATCCTGGGAGACCGTCACAGGTGGTGAAGGGGATCCGGTCGGCCTGGAAGTACTTGGGGTGATCTTTCTGGCCAGCTGAGTATGAGGCCTACTCCTGTTCCTTTCTTTACTACGATAGGACCCTGCTTCTCTGGATCCAGCAATGGCCCTCTTTGCTGCTGGGACCGGTGGTACGTCCCTTTCCCTCTGTGGTAGGCTGCACAGGCCCTCTCTGGTGCTTCTCTGCTGGAGTCCACACCGGGCCCTGATGCTGCAGATGTACCTTCGGGCTGTTTATGGGCCAGGTGCTTGCAGCTCTCCTGCCCTTCGGATTCGGCTACCAGGGAGTATTTTAAGCCCTGGTGGCCACAGACTCCGATGTCCAAGTCTCTTCTCTGCCTCTCTGCTACTCCTGCTTCCCTGGGCCAAGCTGTTCCAGCTCCAGGCCCCAGATCCACGGGACAGCACACTCTGCGTCTGCTTCCTTTCACTTCTCTCTACAGACTGAACACTACTTCCTCCCTCAGGTCAGACTTAAGGAATGCTCCCTGGAATTCCAGGTTCAGAGCTCCCCCTGCTGGCCAGAGGGAGAACTGCGTTGGATGTTAAACTTGCTGGCCAATGGACCTCCCAATTACCTCCAGGCTCAGCATTAACCCTTTGGGAGGGCAATGCTGTTGTGGCGACCAGGTCCTGGGGCGCCACACAATTGCAGGTATGAAGCTAGCCAGATTACTGTATCCAGCCAACTTTGCACTCCTGAAATATTGCAGAGCCAAGTATGTCTGTGTTTATATCATGGGTGTCACACTTCCAGCAGGAAGCACAGAAGCAGAATGGAGATTGAACTCCAAAAAGCAGTTAGACAAAAGCTCACTAGGGGCACACGCACCAGAGAAAGGGAAGTCTGCAAGCCTAAGTCTAAACCAGGAAGTTATGTTTTAACAGGGGAGTGAGCAAACTGAAAACAGGTGGACGCACGAGGGTCAGGAGCCAAGAAGTCACGTCAAAAGCAAAAAAGGGGAAGTAGAGATGTGATCAGGAAACGTTACTGAGGTCAGACACCAGGAGAGCAAGTAAGTACAAAGGAGGGGGAGGGGACCGAGACACAGAATGGGACCAGGTTAGGTGAGACAAGGCAGACAAACAGTACAAGGGAAACGGAGGTCAGAGAGACGTAAACTGGGTAGTGGGACGGATCAGGGCTAACTCATAAGAACCAGTTGCACATGCTGCAGAGCAGGAACTACTACTGGAAGCGTTCCGGAGGTCTCCACACCATAATAAAATAAAAAAGCAAAAAAGAGGAATAAATATCATTACTTACAGCAAAGCTGGAACTGCAGCTGTATATTGCCCAGGCCAAAAGACTACTAAGCCAGCAGGATACAGCTAAACCCCCACTAAGTGGAGGCATCACAAGTGCAGGAAGAGCAGATCACACACACACTTCCAAACATGGAGGAGGCGATTGCTAGATGGTAAAACTGCGCACTGATGGCTTGCATAGAGCACTGTTCACACTAGCAGATGCACAGTCACAAACCCACAGCCTATTAGGCGACGCCCATACTATTAGATCAGGCGGGCTGCCAAGCCGTACCCCACTGCGCACTACATAGGGACAGAAACTCTAATAGCAAGGCCTAACAAAAAGGGGCCTGGCTGTATCCTGCACAAAAAAAATATGAGGTTTTTTGTTAGCGTTATGGCCATGAGACGGAAGCCTACAACCCTCGCGGGTTTGTGACTGTGCGTCTGCTAGTGTGAACAGTGCTCTATGCAAGCCATCAGTGTGCAGTTTTACCATCTAGCAATCCTCCATGTTTGGAAGTGTGTGTGTGATTTGCTCCTCCTGCACCTGTGATGCCTCCATTTAGTGGGGGTTTAGCTGTATCCTCCTGGATTAGTCTTTTGGCCTGGGCAATATACAGTTGCAGTTCCATCTTTGCTGTAAGTAATCACACCATAATAAAGCAGCGTTTGTCCCAGAATGAGGCACAACAGAACAGACCCCTCCCACATCACTTAACCCCATCAGGGCCAAGCTACAGTTATGACATTGGATAACTCACAGTTCAGACCAGCAGTGCAATCATGACACTCGTCTGAACTGTCAATCTTCAGTAGCACACCGCACCCCTCCCATATTCCCCTCGGCCAGCAGCAAGTCAGGAGGCTGGAGGAGTGGTGTGTCCCTGAAGAAAGAAGTTTACAGAAAATTATTTTTAATATGGGCACTTGTGAATGAGCTGAAAACCTAAGGCCACGCTGAATTCGATGAAGCTTTAAGCGGGCTTCACACAGTACGATCTATCGTGCGATTGCACGAGCGATCGTACCCGCCCCCGTCGTTTGTGCGTCACGGGCAAATCGCTGCCCGTGTCGCACAAAGTCGTTAAACCGCCGTCACACACACTTACCTGATGAGTGACCTCGCTGTGGGCGGCGAACATCCTCTTCCTGAAGGGGGAGGGACGTTCGGCGTCACAGCGACGTCACACAGCCGCTGGACAATAGAAGCGGAGGGGCAGAGATGAGCGGGATGTAAACATCCCACCCACCTCCTTCCTTCCGCATAGCCGGCGGGTGCAGCGGAACGCAGGTAAGCTGTGTTCATTGTTCCTGTGGTGTCACACGGAGTGACGTGTGCTACCCTAGGTGCGATGAACAACCTGCGCTATTAAGAATAAACGATTTGTTAAAAATAGGCGACGAGTACACAATCAACGTTTTTTTACCGATTTGCGATCGCACGTAGGTGTCACACGAGACGACGTCGTGAACGACGCCGGATGTGCGTCATAAAAACCGTGACCCCGACGATGCATCGCGCGATAGATCGTCTCGTGTGATGCCCGCATTAGTCCTCATATTCTCTTTATATTTGTTTGAAAGACTTAAAAAAGGACAAATATCTATGACGAGAAACATGACAATAGAATATGCTTCATCACAGAACAGACCCAACAGCAATTATTACTATATAAGCTTCAAAATGCATGAAAATGATAAGTATTTAATTATTCAGCCTTTTCAGAGTATGCCACGCAACGCCGAGTTGTCTTTGTAATTTAAAACCAATGGGCAAACGAAAAACATTTATCCTTTTGAAAATACTAAATGAAACACGTTTTCTCCTCTGTTAGTTCATTTCACGGTAATGCAGATTCACATGTTCCAAATTTAAATTGACTCAAATAATGGGGTAATAAAAGGAAAAAGAACATTATTTTGAGGACTGAAAACCAAAGTGTCAAAGTAAAAAATATTGTAGCTATTGTGCCACAAAAATCCTGATCCATTTTTTTTTGGCAGTGAAATGTTAAAGGGAATCTGTCAGCAGGATTTCAACCCCCAAACTATTTATATGTGCATGTAGCTCTTTCATAGACAAGTCCAGCAATACCTTTACATGGCCGTTCCGTTCCTTCATTACTCAGAAATCAGTGTTTTAAGTGAAATGCAAATAAGGCTGAAGTGCTATGGTAAATCTGAAGCCTCTGTCACTCCAGCTCAATTCCCCCCTTTCCACTGTCATCTCCTTCTCCTTGTCGAAAGGGAAGGGAAGGGAAACCATGTGTCTAGGGAAGGGGGAGATGGTGAGCCCTGACCTACTGGTGGTCCCTGGGGTTCTTGACCACCTTAGATAGGTTCTACACCTGTGCGCCGGGCCGGATATCTGACCCTAGGTATCCCTTTTTCTGGGCGCTAAATAGGGAACAGGTGGGACGAGCTCTTCATCAACTCCCTTAAATACTAAAAACGACACAAAGAGGACACACAGGGGAAAACCATGAACTACGTATCTACAGATGATTCAGGTAGAAGTTCAACAAAATTTCAACAACAATACCACAGAGGAGTACAAGCCGCCTGCTTGCATCCAAAGTGTGAATAAACTGAAAATATCACTAGCACCAGTCCAGGGAAAATGAGAGTATTTAAACCCAAAAGGGAAATACAGATGATTAGCAGCTGAAGGGAAGAGTAGCTCTGCTGGGTCTAAAAAGGAAAAGGATGGAAACCCAGTAAAGGAGCTACCTAGTACACTGACAGCAGGAACAATAGAAAGTCAGGGAGCATTTTGTGCAGCCAAACGCTGTGACCTTCTATTGCCAGACACAAAAGTACTGTCTGTCACCTGTGACACACCTGTGACATTCATTGACTGACAGCCTCTATGTTGAGTGAGTTAAGACAAAGGAGCTGTTAGTGAATCAGCAGGAGACTGCAATGAATGGGGAATAGAGCTGGAGTGACAGAGGCTTCAGATCTACCCAGCCATTTACATATCAATTCAAACTCCTCTTATAGGAGTTGTGTAGGAATATAAAAACATGATATTTTTCATAAATGCAGCCACTTATGTATATGGATCATGTAGTTTATCTCCACTGGAGTGAATAGGGCTGAGCTTTAGTGACTACATAACACACATGTGAACAAGTGCAGTCTTGTGTTTTGGAGAAAGCGGCCATATTTTATTGCTGGATAATTTCTTTAAATTTTTCTTTAGAAAGTCAGCTTGCATAAATCAGGAGAATTTGCTTGTTGTTGCAGTTCCTCTCCCTGAGTCAACTGGAGATTAGTTGTTTGTGGTTTTCCCTTGTTTATTATTCCTATGTGCCCCTTTAGTGCCTAGTGGGATTGACGAAGAGCTCATCCCATCTGTTTCCTACCTAGGGCCCAGATCAGGGTCAGCCTAGGGTCAGGTATCTGGCTCGGCGCAGAGGTGCGGAACCTATCTAGGGCAGAGAGGGAACTCAGAGCCCAGATGTATGCTTGTTCAGGGGTCACCATCTACCCCTCCCCAGACACGCGGCTTCTCTTCCCTTCCCTTTCGCCGTTCACTCAGGCACCCAACCTATGACTCGGGAGTTACATGTATCTCGCAGGCCTGTAATGTGTGGCTTGCGGCTGTTGGCCAACTTATTGCATTATCACTAGGGCTAGCATAAAGCTATGAAGAGCAGGTCTCTAGATGGTGAATTTTGAGAGTAGCCCGACATAGGATATTAGATTTGAATGGGGATAAGGTAACAGCCCCTGTATTTCGGTTTACTGGCTTGGTATTTCTGTGGAAAAGCTTTGGCTGTCATTATACTGGTAATGGGGTCTCTGGTTGTCACTACTGTTATTGAGGCGGAAGCTGGACGTCGCTCGCAACCCTCTCTGAGCTGGATGTGGCTCTCAAGGTCAGAAAGGTTGGGGGCCCCTGTCTTAGATTGAGACTCATATTTGAGTGACCTGTTAGTCAGAGACAGGAGGCGGACAGCGGGTGGAGCAAAGTAGAGAAAGGGGGAGAGGCAGGAGATCTGCAAGTGCAGGGTCCGCCCACTGCACTTGCAACAGCAAAAAGGATTTGTATAAGATATTTCATGTCGGGATTCTGTGCTGAACTTTACTTCCATGACCATGACCCATCTCTCCTTCCCGGCGCCAAGGCCACTTTGAGGTCTGTTCCTGTTCTCACATGGTCATGTTGGGTAGTGCACATGGTCATGTTGGGTAGTGCGGGATGATGCTCGTGCCCATGGTATTGTGTTGGTGCAATCACAGGTCTTAGATTTGTCTAAGCGCTGGAGTGGAGCGAAAGAAGGAAAGAAAAATGGAGCTGAAGACGGGCACAGAGGACTGAAGCCACCAGGGCAGAACAGGTGATCCATGGTGAATACACAGGTTGTTTTTTTTTTAATATTATTTTAATTCATTTCTGGCCCTTTAATGAATCCAGCTAAATTTTGGATAACTGGACACCATTTTGCTGGATTTAAGTGAAAAATTAATCCTGAAAAATTAAAATATAATTTTTTGGAGGAAATTTGGATTAAATCTATATTTTATGAATCGACTGGCTCATCTGTAAATTCTAACCACTGGTTCACTGTTAGCAAAAATACATTGTCAGATTCAGATAAATGTTCAGACAGAGAGTCCTAACCAGAAGCATTTTTAACCGCTGTGACAACCTGTGTCATAGAATATTGATGTAACCTCTGCTCAATAGGATGTTCCAAGTGAAAAATGAAGCTGTACCTCCGGTGTGACAGACATCCTTAATCAATGGACTTCTTCCTAATTAAATAGAATTATCTGTCATAGATACCCTTCATGTGTACTGTATGTAGAGAAATTGGGGCTGTTTCTTCTTGTTGAGCTCCTTGTTGGACTAATGATCTGACTTTTCGTTGTGTAAGTGTCTAGTTTCATACCCTTATATTTTCTCGTAAACTCAAAACTATGTGATATCTGTAGAAAAAGACATGAACCACACATCCAAAAATTATACTTTGATCTAATGTCGCCAGGCAAAAATTTATATACCTGAACATGAGGTTCTTGGTTTAGCATTCTGATCAGACTGTATGAAGCCACTGCCACGTCACGGTGATCCTCTGAGTGGGTCCCTAACTTATTTGAAGTCTTAACGGTGCTGCACCGCATGCCAACCACCGCCGCAGCAACAGTGCACCAACAGGGCATGTGACCTGGTGCCTCACAACACCCATGCTGCAAGGCTGAGCCCCATGGCTCCAGTCAACACTGCTCCACCAACATAAAACCACCACAACAATGGCCGCCAAACAGCACCAACACCCTTTGAAAGGAGCTAGACAGCTCACTGTCCACACGCTCTCAAATTATGATTTTTGGATCTACGGTTCATGTCTTTTTCTCCAGCTATGGCATATTGCAAGGTCTGTCCCCCTGTTTTTTTTTTTACTTTGACCAGCACTCCTCACATTTGGCACAGATGGTTTTTATTAGCAGGAGACTGCAAGGAGGGGGTTCTGCCTTTTTGCTCTCAGTACACACACTGGGAGCGTGTGGAAGGGGAGCTGATCAGCTCCTTTGACAGAGTGCTTGTGCTGGGTGGCGGCCATTGTTGTGGTGGTTTTGTGTCGGTGGGGTGGTATGACCTGAAGTAATGGGGGCTCTGCCTTGCAACATTGGTGTTGTGAGGCTCCAGGTCACCTGCCCTGCTGGTGCACTGTCGCTGCGGCAGTGGTAGGCACGTGGCACCGCACATTTAAGGCATCAAATAAGTTAGGGACCCACTCAGAAGTTCGCCGTGACGTGGCAGTGGGCTTCATACAGTCTGATCAGAATGTTAAGCCAAGCCTTATGTTTAGGTATATACATTTTTGCCTAGCGGCATTAGATCAAAGTATGAGTTTTGGATGTGCGGTTCATGTTTTTTCTCCACCTATATTGTTTTCCCATAAACTGTTTTAACCTTAACCATCATTTTAGCATTGTAGATTTAAAATCCCAAATTTCCTAAGTGTACCAATTGTTAATTACATTACAGTGCTTAGGGGCCCCTTCACATTGCATTAATTCCTACATTCAGTAGTCATATTGGAGCTTCCGACCAAACACCCCCGCAAAATGGGTTTCGGATGCATGCGCAGACTGGGCCATTGATATAATGGTGCACACTGAGTCAGCGTGTGCTCTGTCTTGCACCATTTTCGGGCATAAACGCTTTCTGTCGGCCGACACCTGCATTCCATAAATCTGCATTCCATTATCCCCTGTCTCCCCCTGTATACCCCCAAATACCTTTCTCCCGTGCTGTATGTAAATCCGAAAGTTCCAGTCAGATGGGCATGCTTGCTGTGCAGCCTGTTACTCCTCTCCACGCTGATAGCCGTTCTCTTGTTATGATTGACGTGCATGACACCTCTTGCATCATGCACATAGCTGGGTGAAATCTCGTGGCTGCGCCAGAGCTATTTCTGGCTTGACCAGGTGCACTTTTCTATAGAGCCTAATACATAACTGTGCATGCGCAATTTGGTATGGACTTTGCGCCAGCGCTATATTTCAACCGGCGACGTGTATGCCATCTTCTTCGTCATTCACATACAAGAGCAAACTCTTGCGCCTGAGCAGAGATCTCGCCATTTCACAAGTGGGAACTTATCTATTAGACTCTGCCCACAATATTGAAGAGCAGAGTGCGCCTGTGCGAGCCAGTGATGGCTCTGCGCAGGCACAAGATTTCACCCAGCTATGTGGATGATTCAGGAGGCGTCATCCACGTCAATCATAACAAGAGGACGGCTATCAGTGCGGAAAGGAGGGACAGGAGCCACAACAAGCACTCCCATTGGACCGGACCAAAAGATTTACAAAAGGTATTAGGGGTACATAGAGGGAGTCAGGGGATAATATGCACCTTTAGGAAGGTGGTAGTTTTGGTTTATACATAAAAAATCTGGTGGCAGGTTCCCTTTAAGCCCTCAATGGAGCACTAAATATTAGTGACCACACTACATAAAGGCCATTTGGACACTTATCTTGCTACTCTATGACATACTTCGGTAAACTTTTGTTTGGTGGGTGCTGTATCAGGAGGATTGGTGGCTGCACGTAACCAGAATTTTATCATTTCCTTCGAGAAGATTTGGATTCCGTAATAGACAACACAACAAGGACTTTAGACCATAAAACATTGCCCACCTCTAACCTTGTGTACATGACAACATTCGGTCCTCTCCAAGATCTATAGCTAGAAAATATGTTGTTGCAATGGATTTGCACAATGTCAAAATATGTTTTTATGGTCTTCGTGACTGGAACCATGTAAATCAATTACCGCGGCGGAAGACACAGATGTTTGTCCGCCACAAATGGCAGCGAACTTGCCTGAATTAATTAAATGTGTCCAATCATTATTGATGGTTTATTTTACGATCTGTAAGGAACAGCTGTTAACACTTCTGTCTGTTTACGAGGAAAATCATCTCCAAAGTGCTCACTGCTGGTGCTAAGAATATTTCTCGGAATTAATAGATTGGATGAATTTCTTCTGATCGAAATATTGTCCACGTGTATGAATGTGTTTTTTTTTTATTTCTGCATTATGGAGACCCGCTAAAGAACAGATGTATTTTGGTAAAATGACATCCAAATGTAGTGAAATATTCATGTGCGGTTTCAAACATTCCTACAAACTTGAAAATACATCTCTGAATAATTTAGCTCCCTGTTCGGCATTTGGGTTTAAGAACGGTGTTAACACCATTTCAGGTTTTGCATGATGTTGAACTCCTTCTTTATAAAACTGAACATTACTTTGATTAGGATTTGTGTTGTCGGCTTTGGCGTTCAGTGTCAGATCCCAGGCAGAATCTAAGCTGTCAACCGGAGGGAGAAATAAATCGTACTGCAATAGCACAAGGATGATGTATGATGATCGGCTGCCCTCGTACTTCTACTGTATGGAGCTGTGTCAAAAGAAGAAGCAATGCCAATCCTGGTAATGGCCATTTTCACAATGAGCCAACTCCATCTGTACGAGTCTCAGGGTGAATCAAGAACATTCAGTCACTTTACTTTAGCACATTTTACTTAAATTTAACTCAGAACACTTAAAAGTGGCTATCCCTTTCATAAAGAGAGAAAAGGGTTCGTTAACCCAAATTTCCCTTACTTAGTAGAAATATTTTACATGGCCATGTCTGTTGGCTGAAACTCTTTTGACTGACGGGTATTTCATCTGACGCCATCATAAAATAAACATAGATGTGAATTTGATGACAATAGGTCACTTCAAAAACACATACAGCTGCACTGTAAAACGCTAACAATGAATAAGGGAACTCTGGTAAAGCATTACTGCTATAGGAACATTTGAAAAAAAGAGATATTTAGCTTATGTATTGGCCAATGCATGTGAGCTCGATAACCACGACAAGGTGATCTTTTCTTTACTGGGACCCTAACTTGAAATGCCTCTATCTGGGTATACTCCCAGACATCTGTAAAACCAATTGAGTCTTATGGTCACTCATATGGGAAAAAATATTCCTAATTCAGCTTTTAACACTACGTTGTTTAATTTACTAATATAGGTCAGGTGCCCCTACGGTTACGTAGCCATTCAATCCTGGTTTCCGCTCGCTTTATTTCAGATGCAAGTCACAACTACTATGAAAGTTATATAGCTCTGTGATGGCTGCTGTAGAAACCATGTAAACTCAAAATGGATAAAGCCGTGTATAATAAAGAAGGATCCAGGAACGATCAATATTGTGATTTTATTGTATCAGGTGTTTCTCAGTCTTGCTCCTTCTTCAGGACAAAATCACTAATTTACAGTCGAGAGCCTGTGCAGCTTCTAAACTCCATCCTGGTGTGGAGATGGTCACTCTGGTCAGTGGAGTTGAGATGAGTGGAGAAGGACCTGGGATGATGTCACCGTCATGAGACATGAGGGAGCAGAGCTTGTGTGCCGAGACTGGGAAAGAAAGTGAAACAACCCATCTCATGTGGTTAGTGCTCTCTTAACCCTGGGATTGCTGAGACAGTTGTAGTTCTAGTTAGCTTTTACCCTCCCTGTAAAATCACTGTCAAAAAAGCCTGTTTTGTTACTGCACAAATTGTGTATTACTGCACACTAAAAAATACTCTGGGATAAATCATTAATATGGAAAGAATAGAAAAACATTTGAAACAGGTTCCCTTTCCATCAGTAGCATAGCTACTGGGTGGGAAGAGGGTGCGGTCGCCACTGGCCCATGACCTAGAAGGGCCCACTAGGAGCTACTGCCTCCCAAGGCCATGTTAAGACACAATTTGTGTTGCCAGGCCAAGTAGCAAATCCGGCAATTTTTTCAAGGTGGGGGGGGGGGGTTGAATACATGAGTGCTGCAGAGGCAGGGAAGCCCAAATGGAAGAAAATATTTGCTAGATGTGCAGGACCTGTGATGATGTCATACCCATGTGACCCATGTGGCAGGAGCCAGGAGATAAAGAAGAAGCTGTAGAAGATGAGGGCAATGTGTCAGATAGTGAGGGAAGAAGAGGACATGTGGAGCACTGAGTGTGACAGAAGGATGCAGACTGAAGTGTGTGTAGGCATTGACAGGGGGGGGTGCAGGCTGTGACAGGGTGTTGCAGGCTGTGATGGGGGGTGCAAGCTGTGACAGAGTGGTGCAGGCTGTGACGGGGTTGCTGGCTATGATGGGGGTTGCAAGCTGTGACAGAGGGGTGCAGGCTGTGACTGAAGGGTGCAGGCTGTGTGGGAAAGAGGGATGCAGGCTGTGTGGGATAGAGGGGCACAGGTTGTGTGGAATAGAGGGGCGCAGACTGTAACAGAGGGGTAAACATGGTTACCTAGGGCGTATTCAGACGTTTTGCCCTCTTAAGTCGAACACCTAGGTACGCCTCTGCTTTCCACAGAGCCACCTAAAGGCACCTAAAGTCTGAGCATCTCCATTTTTCACACTGGATAATTTACTTTTTCGATCTCTTGAAAACTAGTGATGAGCGAGCATGCTTGTCACTACTCGGTACTCGCACGAGTATCACTGTACTCGGGCTGCTCGGCGGGGACCGAGTAATCTCGCGATACTCGTGCTTTACTCGTGGTCTTCATTTCTGCATGTTGGCGCTCTTTTGAGAGCCAGCCCTCATGCAGGGATTGGCTGGCAGACCACTGCAATGCCACAGCCCTGTTAGTTGTGGAATTGCAGTGATTGGCCGGCCTGCACAGCGTCACCGAGCCTTTATATCGGCCGGCGCGCTGTGCTCTGCTCACAGCTATTCTGACAGTGAGTGTAGGGAGAGTGTCGCTGATTCAGGGAAAGCTTTGCGGCCCTTTATAGCTTTTTCAGTTGCAGGGCTGCAAACAGTGTGACCAAAAGTCCTTCTCAGGACTATTCTAGTTGTATACAGGCAGGCAGGGTATAGCCAGGTCGGCGTACAGTAGCAGAGTCCTTCTCAGGACTATTGTTGCTATATACAGGCAGGGTATAGCCAGGTCTGAATACAGGCTAGTGACCAAAAGAGTCCTTGTCAGGACTATTGTAGCAGTATACAGGCAGGCAGGCAGGCAGGGTAGTGGTGACCGTATACCAGCCTTCATATCTGGGGCTGGTGTACACAGTGTAAAACAGTCCAGATAGTGTCTGACTTGTCTGTACTGTAATTGTCGCTCCCCAAAAAAACCTGTTAGTAGGTTATTATTGCGTCCGTGCTTGGTTTTTAAAACCGCACGTGTGTGCCTGTTGGTGGCAGCGTACAGGTGCACTGGTGTGCGTTTACCAAACTATTATATAACGCACAAGTGTAGTGTATAATACACGTCAGTCAGCAGTGGCTGATAGTGTCAGAGTTCTTAATTTTTGCTCCTAAAACCTGTGTTAGGTTATTATTGCGTCCGTGCTTGGTTTTTAAAACCGCACGTGTGTGCCTGTTGGTGGCAGCGTACAGGTGCACTGGTGTGCGTTTACCAAACTATTATATAACGCACAAGTGTAGTGTATAATACACGTCAGTCAGCAGTGGCTGATAGTGTCAGAGTTCTTAATTTTTGCTCCTAAAACCTGTGTTAGGTTATTATTGCGTCCGTGCTTGGTTTTTAAAACCGCACGTGTGTGCCTGTTGGTGGCAGCGTACAGGTGCACTGGTGTGCGTTTACCAAACTATTATATAACGCACAAGTGTAGTGTATAATACACGTCAGTCAGCAGTGGCTGATAGTGTCAGAGTTCTTAATTTTTGCTCCTAAAACCTGTGTTAGGTTATTATTGCGTCCGTGCTTGGTTTTTAAAACCGCACGTGTGTGCCTGTTGGTGGCAGCGTACAGGTGCACTGGTGTGCGTTTACCAAACTATTATATAACGCACAAGTGTAGTGTATAATACACGTCAGTCAGCAGTGGCTGATAGTGTCAGAGTTCTTAATTTTTGCTCCTAAAACCTGTGTTAGGTTATTATTGCGTCCGTGCTTGGTTTTTAAAACCGCACGTGTGTGCCTGTTGGTGGCAGCGTACAGGTGCACTGGTGTGCGTTTACCAAACTATTATATAACGCACAAGTGTAGTGTATAATACACGTCAGTCAGCAGTGGCTGATAGTGTCAGAGTTCTTAATTTTTGCTCCTAAAACCTGTGTTAGGTTATTATTGCGTCCGTGCTTGGTTTTTAAAACCGCACGTGTGTGCCTGTTGGTGGCAGCGTACAGGTGCACTGGTGTGCGTTTACCAAACTATTATATAACGCACAAGTGTAGTGTATAATACACGTCAGTCAGCAGTGGCTGATAGTGTCAGAGTTCTTAATTTTTGCTCCTAAAACCTGTGTTAGGTTATTATTGCGTCCGTGCTTGGTTTTTAAAACCGCACGTGTGTGCCTGTTGGTGGCAGCGTACAGGTGCACTGGTGTGCGTTTACCAAACTATTATATAACGCACAAGTGTAGTGTATAATACACGTCAGTCAGCAGTGGCTGATAGTGTCAGAGTTCTTAATTTTTGCTCCTAAAACCTGTGTTAGGTTATTATTGCGTCCGTGCTTGGTTTTTAAAACCGCACGTGTGTGCCTGTTGGTGGCAGCGTACAGGTGCACTGGTGTGCGTTTACCAAACTATTATATAACGCACAAGTGTAGTGTATAATACACGTCAGTCAGCAGTGGCTGATAGTGTCAGAGTTCTTAATTTTTGCTCCTAAAACCTGTGTTAGGTTATTATTGCGTCCGTGCTTGGTTTTTAAAACCGCACGTGTGTGCCTGTTGGTGGCAGCGTACAGGTGCACTGGTGTGCAATTTCCAGAAACTTTGATATAACGCACAAGTAGTGAATATACACGTCAGCAGTGCACAGCATTGCAAAATGCGCAAGGGCATTGGCAAGGAACAAGGAAGTGGACGTGATGGTGGTGCAGGCAGAGGCCGAGGTCGTGGGCAAGCTCTAATTTCGCCACAACAAAGGGCCACATCTAGTCGCTCGCACGTCCTGTCCCAAATTCTTGGGGACCGCAGCAGTACACCGCTCTTGAACCAAGACCAGTGTCAACAGGTTGTTAGTTGGATAGCGGATAATGCTTCCAGTCAGATTGGCACCACCACAAACACTCTGTCTTCCACACGGTCAAGTGTCAGTAGCCGTGATACTGCACCGCACATTTCTGAACCTGATCCTCCTTCCTACCACCAGGCTGAGTACACGTCCTCCTCGGACATTAATGATCCCACACTTGGACACTCGGAAGAGCTGTTCACGTTTCCATTCACACATTCTGGCCTCTCGCCAGCTCATATTGAAGTGGGTCATGAGGAGATCGTCTGTACAGATAGCCAAATATTTGAGCAGCCACGTTCTCACGAAGTTGGCAACGTGTCTCAACAAGTGGTGGACGATGATGAGACACAATTGTCAGCAAGTCAGGAGGAGGAGCAGGGTGCGGAAGAGGAAGACGACGTGGTGGATGATCCAGTAACTGACCCAACCTGGCAGGAGGATATGCAGAGCGAGGACAGCAGTGCACAGGGGGAGGGAGGCGTAGCATCACAACAGGCAGTAAGAAGCAGGGTGGTGGCCCCAGGCAGAAGTCAGGCAACCGTTCCCCGTAACAACACGACGACACCAGGTGCCTGTACAAATGTTAGGTCTTCACGAGTCTGGCAGTTTTTTAAGTTGGATCCAGATGATTCAAAAAAGGCCATTTGCAACACCTGCCGTGCCAGCATCAGCAGGGGTACCAAAACTAGCAGCCTGACCACCACCAGCATGATCAGGCACATGTCAGCCAAGCACCCGACTTTGTGGGAAGTACAACAGAGTCGAGGAGCAGTGCTTGCTGATGTCACTGCTACGTCTTCGCTGGTTGTGCATGCGAGCCAATCCTCTGTCCATGCTGCCTGCGAACAAGCCTCCTCCACTCCTGCACCTGCAGTTGCCTACGCAGAAAGAACACCATCATCAAGCACGTCCTTGTCCCAGCGCAGCGTTCAGTTATCCATTGAGCAAACCTTTGAACGCAGGCGCAAATACACTGCCAACACCCCACATGCCACAGTTCTAAATGCTAACATTTCGCGACTGCTTGCGCTGGAAATGTTGCCTTTTAGGCTGGTGGAGACAGAAGCATTCCGTGACCTGATGGCGGCAGCTGTCCCACGTTACTCGGTCCCCAGCCGCCACTATTTCTCCCGGTGTGCCGTCCCCGCGTTGCATAACCACGTGTCACAAAACATCACACGTGCCCTGAACAACGCTGTTTCACCCAAAGTCCACCTAACCACAGACACGTGGACAAGTGCTTGTGGGCAAGGCCGCTACATCTCGTTGACGGCACACTGGGTTAATATTGTGGAAGCTGGGACCCAGTCTGAGCGAGGGACGGAACACGTCCTTCCCACACCAAGGTTTGCAGGCCCTACCTCAGTCAGTGTTTCACCCACACTCTACAGCTCCGGAATGTCATGCTCTTCAGCCTCCTCCTCCTCCTGCGCATCCTCATCCACTGTGCCCTCCACACCAGTCACAAGCTGGAAGCACTGCAGCACTGCCTCGGCGAAGCGGCAACAGGCTGTGCTGAAGCTAATCTGCATAGGTGACAAACCCCACAATGCAGAAGAGCTGTGGACAGCTCTGAAACAGCAGGCAGATCACTGGCTCACACCTCTGAACCTAAAGCCAGGAAAGGTCGTTTGTGACAATGGCCGGAACCTGGTGGCGGCTTTGAGGCGAGGCCAGCTGACACATGTTCCATGCGTGGCCCATGTGCTCAACCTCGTGGTTCAGCGGTTTATAAAGTCATACCCAGAGCTGTCTGATCTGCTGGTAAAAGTTCGCCGCCTGTCTGCACATTTTCGAAAGTCACCTACTGCTTCAGCCGGCCTTGCCGGCTTTCAGCGCCGTTTGCATCTTCCGGCTCACAGACTGGTGTGTGATGTCCCCACGCGTTGGAATTCAACTCTGCACATGTTGGTCAGGATATGTGAGCAGAAGAGGGCAGTTGTTGAGTACCTGCATCACCTAAGCCGTCGGGAAATGGGTCAAACTCCACACATAACACCTGAGGAGTGGAGATGGATGTCAGACCTATGTACCATCCTCCAAAACTTTGAGGACTCCACCAAGATGGTGAGTGGTGATGACGCCATTATTAGCGTCACCATACCGCTACTCTGCCTTCTAAAACGGTCCCTGCTGAAAAACAAACATGATGCATTGCAGGCGGAGCGCGATGAGTTGCAGCAAGAAACAGTAGTGGGTGTGGGTGATAACACACAGCCCAGCCTCGTCTCATCACAACGTGCAGTGGAGGACTATGACGAGGAGGAGGATGAAGACATGGAGCAACTCTCCGGCCAAATTGAGGATATGACATGCACACCAGTCATATCCTCGATTCAGCGTGGCTGGCCAGAGGACAGGGTAGATGAGGAGGAGGAGGAGGAGGAGGAGGAGGAGGACAGCATGTTCAGTCATCTTGTTGGTCAGGCTACTGAAGTCCTGGCTGTTAAGAGTCTGGCGCACATGGCTGACTTTATGGTAAGCTGCCTGTCTCGTGACCCTCGCGTTAAGAACATCTTGGCCGACAATCATTACTGGTTGGTAACACTGTTAGACCCACGCTACAAGGAGAACTTTTTGTCTCTTATTCCCGTGGATGAGAGGTCAACCAAAATGCAGCAGTTTCGGAAGGCCATACTCACGGAAGTAGGCAAAGCATTCCCCTCACAAAACGCTAGCGGCATAGGTCAGGAATCAGTGGACAACCGAGGCGTACAGCCGAGAGAGGCACAAGTCCAATCCGCCAGAGGTAGGGGAACAGTCTTTAAGATGTGGGACAGTTTTCTCAGCCCCTCACGTACCACAGCCCCTGAGGTGCGGGGTAGTGCCACAAGAAATCCTAAGTTTGCCCAGATGCTGAAGGAGTACCTTGCAGATCGAACAACTGTACTCCGACATTCCGCTGTGCCTTACAATTATTGGGTATCCAAGCTGGACACGTGGCATGAATTGGCTCTCTACGCCTTGGAAGTCCTGGCCTGCCCTGCTGCTAGCGTTTTGTCAGAGCGTGTTTTTAGTGCCGCAGGTGGAATCATTACAGATAAACGCACCCGCCTGTCAACTGAAAATGCTGACAGGCTGACTCTGATAAAGATGAACAAGGGTTGGATTGGGCCAGACTTCACCACACCACCAGCAAATGAGAGCGGAATTTAAAGTTTGCCATGTACCTCCACTCACCCATGGGTACACTTCTCGACTTTGGATAATCGCTGGACTGCTCCTCCTTCTCCTCATGCGCCATCATGATGACCGTTACAATAGTTAGGTCTTTGTTTCAGGTATACCCCCAGTGGTAAATTTTTTCGCCCATTCTTTGCAGAATGGACATTACAACGACAGGAGACCCGCTCCTTTGCAATGGGAACAATGTTTTGAGGCCCTCATGCACGTCTCTACCCAGGGACAACGTGTAGCCTCCCAATTTTTGGCTGCCCTGCCTAAGGGCTATACTGAAATACACCCACTTCCTTAAAATGGACACTTAATGTTTTGAGGCCCTCATGCACGTCTCTACCCAGGGACAATGTGGAGCCTCCCAATTTTTGGCTGCCCTGGCAAAGGGCTATACTGAAATAGACCCACTTCCTTACAATGGGCACTTCAGGTTTAAAGGCCATCATGCACGTCTCTATCCAGGGACAATGTGGAGCCTCCCAATTTTTGGCTGCCCTGCCTAAGGGCTATACTATAATACACCCACTTCCTTAAAATGGACACTTAATGTTTTGAGGCCCTCATGCACGTCTCTACCCAGGGACAATGTGGAGCCTCCCAATTTTTGGCTGCCCTGGCAAAGGGCTATACTGAAATAGACCCACTTCCTTACAATGGGCACTTCAGGTTTAAAGGCCATCATGCACGTCTCTATCCAGGGACAATGTGGAGCCTCCCAATTTTTGGCTGCCCTGCCTAAGGGCTATACTATAATACACCCACTTCCTTAAAATGGACACTTAATGTTTTGAGGCCCTCATGCACGTCTCTACCCAGGGACAATGTGGAGCCTCCCAATTTTTGGCTGCCCTGGCAAAGGGCTATACTGAAATAGACCCACTTCCTTACAATGGGCACTTCAGGTTTAAAGGCCATCATGCACGTCTCTATCCAGGGACAATGTGGAGCCTCCCAATTTTTGGCTGCCCTGCCTAAGGGCTATACTATAATACACCCACTTCCTTAAAATGGACACTTAATGTTTTGAGGCCCTCATGCACGTCTCTACCCAGGGACAATGTGGAGCCTCCCAATTTTTGGCTGCCCTGGCAAAGGGCTATACTGAAATAGACCCACTTCCTTACAATGGGCACTTCAGGTTTAAAGGCCATCATGCACGTCTCTATCCAGGGACAATGTGGAGCCTCCCAATTTTTGGCTGCCCTGCCTAAGGGCTATACTGAAATACACCCACTTCCTTAAAATGGACACTTAATGTTTTGAGGCCCTCATGCACGTCTCTACCCAGGGACAATGTGGAGCCTCCCAATTTTTGGCTGCCCTGGCAAAGGGCTATACTGAAATAGACCCACTTCCTTACAATGGGCACTTCAGGTTTAAAGGCCATCATGCACGTCTCTACCCAGGGACAATGTGGAGCCTCCCAATTTTTGGCTGCCCTGCCTAAGGGCTATACTATAATACACCCACTTCCTGACAATGGACACTTAATGTTTTGAGGCCCTCATGCACGTCTGTATGCAGGGGCATTGGTGAACCTCACAATTTAGGACTGCCCTGGCAAAGGAAAATACTACAAAGACTCACTTCCTCAAAATGGGCACATTAGACTCAAGAGGCCTTCATGTACGTCTCTTCTCAGGGACATCGGAGTGCCACACAATGTTTTCACGTAAAATCTTTCATGTATTGATCTCAAAAAGTAACATACACCAGCTCTATCTCACTATTGGGTATGTGCCCTTAACATTTCCGCCATGAAAATTCATTTTGGTGTCATTTTGGAAGGTTTTCTGGTGAGTCCGTAAAAATGGCGTAAAACGCGGACAAAATTGTTCACAGCTGTGACTTTTGAGTGATAAATGCTTCAAGGGGTCTTCCCCATGCTGTTGCCATGTCATTTGAGCACTCTTCTGAGACTTTTGTGACATTTTTAGGGTTTCTCCATGCTGCCGGGAGGTCATTTCACAAAAATACTCGGGTCTCCCATAGGATAACATTGGGCTCGTTGCTCGGGCCGAGTACACGAGTATCTTGGGAGGCTCGGCCCGAGCTTCGAGCACCCGAGCTTTTTAGTACTCGCTCATCACTATTGAAAACTAGTCAATCATGACATTACTCGCCCAGTGAAACCAGATCTCTTGCTACAATACCTATGCGTCGAACATGAAGGAAGTCACTGCTCAGTGTTTACCGTGAACATTTATTTTTCCCTTTGTTTTGCTGACATGGCTTCTTTAATCCTCACCATATTGCCGTCCAACTGAAGCGCCTAAAACTGTTATTTCATTCCGACCATAAAGCCAGGCTGTTGTTTTTCCTAGACAATAACAGTAATTTCCCAGAAGTGATCTATGCATAGTATTAAAATAAATGCTGAGAAAAAGAAAAGGAAAAAAAAACTGAACAAGGATTTGCTTCAATTTTTGCATCTGTCACAGTACGGAAGAGTCTCTAAATATATCTGATAATGCAAAACAAGCAGAGGGAGAGCTGGTAATAAATATCCAACTCACAGCTTTCCTTTATAACCATATGGTGCGAGAGATTTCATTTCTGATTCTATTTCATGTAATTTGCAGCATTTAATTAGCAATTTTCAAGCTATTATATTATTTTCCTATTTAAATGTAGAGCATTGAATCACACAAGTCCTAGCCTTGTGGAAAAGCTATTACTACTGCTCTTAAGTATTGAAATACTAATAATGTTTTTATAGTGCACTAATCATAACTTTCCTATATAAGAAAAATATCAAGGTTTTCCTTTATAACTTGCTTAGTACTAATGGATAGATGGAAGATCAGTCCGGACCACCAGAGATTAGAGGATCACCTAATAATCGGCACCTAAAATAACAGGCCTCCAAAGATCCAAACTCATCTGTTCAGAAATGCCTATAACCTTCAATGACCTCACTGCTTCACCATCACCACCACAGCTGCCGCCCCACCACCGTGCGGAGCTGCCGCCCCACCACCGTGCGGAGCTGCCGCCCCACCACCGTGCGGAGCTGCCGCCCCACCACCGTGCGGAGCTGCCGCCCAACCTACACCCTACCTACTGCCTCCTCCCCAAAATCCTATAGAATGTAAGCCCGCAAGGGTAGAGCCCTCTTTCTACTGTACTAGTCTGTCTATTGTAACTTATATATGTATTCTGTACGTAACCCCCTTCTCATGTACAGCACCATGGAATTAATGGTGCTCTATAAATAAATAATAATAATAAATAATAATCCATCCAAAACCAGCCCCAGTTTTACCATTATTACTGTTATTAACTCCTTTATTATTCAGTTACTTTATAATGTAGATTATGAAAAATATTCATCATCGGGTAATGAAAGTTTTTCCTACAGGATACCGGATCTGCAAGACCTGTAACAGTCATTTTTATTCATGTTGCGTTGTGTTTGAAACACAAAATTTAGCATAAAGAAGTGTTCTTTTTATACCTTTGTTTTAAAGGCAACATGTCAACTACTCACCTCTGGGTCAGTCAGGTCCGATTGGCGTTGCTGGTCTTGATCTGGAGCCTTCTCTCTTCTTACGATCACTGTCCTCTTTCCCTGCTTCTTGTGGATGACGCATCCTACTTCATCCACACAGTCTCCTCCATCACACTGCTGTGCAGACCTACTTTTTTCTACCCTGTTGATGTCACACAGTGTTTTGCCCTGGACTCACCGAATGTCATGGCGGCATCAAATGCTGTTCAGACTATAGACTCTGAGTTGCACAGGCAGGCTCGGGCGTCGACCAACTGTGTGCCGTGATTGGACTAGCAGAAGTTGATTTCTGCTAGCCTGCTGGTTACCTGTTGGATCGCATGTTGCATGAGACCTATCACGGGTACTCCCTGCATTTTTAAGATGGATGAATTTGTCTTCCGGTGCCGTCTATAGCTTTCTGCTAAGCTAGTCCGTGTGTTGTTGGTTTTCAGTCTGGTGATTTACTGCATGTTGCTTGGTGTACAGTGGAATTCCTCTTGTAGTCTGGTTATTTCCTCCCTGCTTTAGTTTTCCTCCTCATCACTTGTTTGATTACTCTGTGTGAGCATGCTGTGTGATAGAATTTTGGTTTCCCCTTTTTGTCTACCACTTTTGGCGTTTACACGCTCCTGTTCCAGCCTGCCCCTCTGGGGTATGGGGTCGTAAGGGAGGAGGTACTAGATCAAAGCTGGTCAGGAGCAGGGGTAGGAAGGTGGCTCAGACTTCGTCACCATCACACGTATCTCTGAAATTAGGGACAACTAAAGCCCCCTTAGCCTGAGGTTCAGTTTAGGAGTCCCGGTCCAATGTTATCTTCCGCCACCCTGTGACAGCTGAGGGCAGATCAAAGTATTGTAGTGTGAATGTGTGGGCGTTCTTTGACCTTTCTCCGTGCCTGCGCTTTATAGTAATTTGCTCTGCAGGGCAGAGAGAACTGTGCGTGCGCAGGAGGACAATGGAGGACAGTGTGAGGATGACAGGACGAGTCATCCACACAAAGCAAGAAGATGGACGGCTATTACAAAAAGAGAGGAGGCGCAGGGTTATGACTAGCGATGTGCACCGGACCGCCCCACAGGTGAGTAGGTGAAAGGTTCCCTTTAGAGAAGGCATGTCTTTGGATTCATGTTGCCTGAACCACGACAATTATAAGTCAGACACTGGCTACGGGATTGCAGCCATGTATGTTTTACTATAAAACGCTGTAGTTTTAAGAAAAGCATTCTCAGAAAATCAGGTTGGGACTGTGTTTTGGACGACTGATCTGAGTCCGGGCCCTGATGACCTCTTTCTACACTGCTCCAGTTGACTGCTAGGTCTCTCTACAAGTGTGTAAGTAGACCATAACCTATAAGTCCAAGCAATTAAGTTGTGAAGAAGCTGCCAGAAACTGCATTCATCATCAGCCAAGATACATAGGGAAAGATTCATTATGGCTGGCATTGTGGAACAATTCATGGGCTTGCGGGAGTACAATGCACCTAATTTACTAAGAGGTGCACACCACTTGATGAATAAGTAATTTCTCTTAACAGGCTTTCACCTCCGCCATATACTGACTGGAGTACATTTCTAGACTAAAGCCTGCTTTACACGTATCAATTTGTTGTGCGATCGCATTTGTGATCGCACCCGCCCCCATCGTTTGTGCGGCACGGGCAAGTCGTAAACCCCCGTCACATGTTCTTACCTCTCGAACGACCTCGCTGTGGGTGGCGAACATTCTCTTCCTGAAGGGGGAGGGACGTTCAGCGTCACAGCGACGTCACACAGCGGCCGGCCAATAGTAGCGGAGGGGCGGAGATGAGCGGGACGTAAACATCACGCCCACCTTCCTTCCGCATAGTCGGTAGCTGCAGGTAAGCTGCAGTTCATCGTTCGTGGGGTGTCACACGGAGCGACGTGTGCTACCTCGGGAACGATGAACAACCGGAGCACAGAAGGACGCTCAATTTTTTGAAAATGAATGACGTGTCAACGAGCAACGATAAGGTGAGTATTTTTGCTCGTTCACAGTCGCTCATTTATGTTACATGCTACGATATGTCATACGATGCCGGATGTGCGTCACTAACGACGTGACCCCGCCGACATATTGTTAGATATATCATAGCGTGTAAAGCGGCTTTAAGTTATAACTTTTTATGAGTTTGATGGATCTGCATAGACACATGGCCCATGCTACACCCATATTGGCCGGGACTGGTGTGTAAACTCCAAAATTACAATTATTTTGAGAAGGTCCCAAATTGCGCAAAAGTAATGAGACTTATTAAGTTGGTTCAAGCCAGAATTATGGTGTACACACCTTAGTAATTCAGAACCATAATACTTGGCTGGCTTTTCCAGGTATGTTTATCATGAAATACTGCAGTGTTTCAGAGTAAAATATACATGGCTACAATAGCACAGTCAGTACCTCTTTCTTGTAGCCGATGATTTGGGCAGCATGAATTTCTCATGAAATGACTTTGTGATATTCTTTTGAAAGATGTATTTATCATATTTGATAATATTTAAAAAGAGTTGCGGAATATGTTTGCTCAATATAAGAAATGCATAATAAATATTTGTCTGTGATCAAAAGGTGGCACTAGACACTACTAATATGCAGTAAATTCAGAGGTAGTCAGACAGGCCGAGATCATAAACCAGGAGAACACAACAGTACACGGGGGAAGACAGAGAAGAGGTCAAGATACAAGCCGAAGGTCAGGGTTCCAGGAGAGCACATACAAAATACAGGGAGCAGGCGAGGACATGATCAGGAGGAAGTCAGAGGTCAAAGCAGGGAAGTCACAACAGAAACAGGGGAGGACAGGCAGAGACGGGTAAACAACAATCTGGAGTCGAGAGACCAAGATATGAGCAGTTAGCTCCACGGGAGCCAAAAGCACAACTGTAAACAAGAAGTACGACTAGCAGTGTCCTGAGCTAACATGCTCCCTAATGAAACAGAGCAATCACCGGGAACGAGAAGCATCTGCAAGAGCACCTCCCAGGACCAGCGTGAAACCCAGTGCTGTATAACAACCAGCAGAGCATTCATCCTGCAAAACGCTCTGCACCATAGATAAAATATACCGGCTTTGCAGGAGAGCGGAGCAGACCGATACAGAATATTCTGCACATCGGAATCGTGACAGTGTCTACATGTGACCATCTAGTATTCATAATGTGAATTATACTCTGTCCATTGCTTTGCTCAAATTGTCCCTCCAGTGAGGAAGGAGACAAACTCTAGCACCACTTATTGGAAGTAGCAATCCTAAAAGTCAAATGTGGCTTTTTAAACAAGCCTTTTCATAAGACTTAGGATTTATTGCCAGATCAGAATCCCAATTTGCAGACACAGTGTTCCGGGATGATTGCCCCTCGTCAGTGCAAAGTGTGGGTATCTGATCTGGCTTTTGAGAAGCTATGTGGGGACCACGGGGAAGACTATTCTCCTTATGGAGACCTGACAAACCAGTCTGGCTGTGAGTAAGGGGACTTATAGCTGCAATACCCCTCTTTAATCTTAATTCATTGCTTTGCTTGCATTCAATATTCCATTTAGATGTTTGAGTCCTTAAAAGGGGTTGTTCGGTCTTTTGCTAAAAGCCTACAGTCACTCTATGTGACTGGAAAAATTCCATACTTCCACCCACATTCAGACTAGATGTGCTCAGCCTTGCTCAATACTAAAGAATTGAGTGAGGCCACCAATGTCTAGTTGGCATGTGACCGGAAGTATAGAAATCACGTAATTGCGGTCACATATCACCCACTCTTGTCACCGACAACTTAGATTTGGAAGTCTGCAGTCACAAAGAATGATTGCTGACTTTTAGCAAAAGCCAGATAATTCCTTTTAACTAAATACGAAAAAGTTAAGGGTTTACACATCTGTTCAATATTCTTTGTATTGTTATGCCACTCATACCCTGATAAGAAACTGCACTCAATGATATAAGGTTATCGGCTGCTCATTCATGCTGGATCACGTCACATTCAAGTGACCCGAGTGTATATAGTGTGATGGCACTGTCTAACTCTTTATTCTTACTGCATATGTGGTCATCAGCAATCATTCCTTTTCTTCAACTGCTGCCCATAAAGCTTAACTGACAACTCATCTGTGTCCTCCTCCCTGCTGGTGACGAAGCCCTGCCCATAAAGCTTAACTGACAACTCATCTGTGTCCTCCTCCCTGCTGGTGACAAAGCCCTGCCCATAAAGCTTAACTGACAACTCATCTGTGTCCTCCTCCCTGCTGGTGACAAAGCCCTGCCCATAAAGCTTAACTGACAACTCATCTGTGGCCTCCTCCCTGCTGGTGATGAAGCCCTGCCTATAAATCTTAACTGACAGCTCCTCTGTGGCCTCCTCCCTGCTGGTGATGAAGCCCTGCCCATAAAGCTTAACTAACAACTCATCTGTGTCCTCCTCCCTGCTGGTGATGAAGCCCTGCCCATAAAGCTTAACTAACAACTCATCTGTGTCCTCCTCCCTGCTGGTGATGAAGCCCTGCCCATAAAGCTTAACTGACAACTCATCTGTGTCCTCCTCCCTGCTGGTGATGAAGCCCTGCCCATAAAGCTTAACTGACAACTCATCTGTGTCCTCCTCCCTGCTGGTGATGAAGCCCTGCCCATAAAGCTTAACTGACAACTCATCTGTGTCCTCCTCCCTGCTGGTGATGAAGCCCTGCCCATAAAGCTTAACTGACAACTCATCTGTGTTCTCCTCCCTGCTGGTGATGAAGCCCTGCCCATAAAGCTTAACTGACAACTCATCTGTGTCCTGCTCCCTGCTGGTCATGAAGCCCTGCCCATAAAGCTTAACTGACAGCTTCTCTGTGGCCTCCTCCCTGTTGATGATGAAGCCCTGACCATAAAGCTTAAAGGGAAGGTATCGTCAAAAAAAAAAAATAATAATAACTGAAAAAAATGTAAAGTAATAATGTTTAAATGTTTTGTTTAAATATTATTTTTTTTTTAATTGTGCAAAATATAAAAAAAAATTAAAAAGTTTGATATTTTCCACTGTTAAACACTAGGGGGAGCAGCTTCTGAAATTCTACTGAATTTCCACTGTATAAAAAGCTCAGATTACAGCCTGCCGTAAAGTGGGTGGAGTCTGCTCTCCTGTGTGTGATGTCGCCTCCCCCCTCCTAATCTGAGTGTTTACAACAGATAACAGAGACATGTAGGGACACAATGCACAGCCATTTTCCTGGGGACCAGAAATGTCTAAAGTGTTTCCAAGGACAGCAGGAGTATCACACAGGAGAGAATTAGATACACGGCTCAGCAGACAGCATCACCCAGGACAGGATTAGATACACGGCTCAGCAGACAGCATCACCCAGGAGAGGATTAGATACACGGCTCAGCAGACAGTATTACACAGGACAGGATTAGATACACGGCTCAGCAGACAGTATCACACAGGAGAGGATTAGATACACGGCTCAGCAGACAGTATCACAGAGGATAGGATTAGATACACAGCTCAGCAGACAGTATCACACAGGAGAGGATTAGATACACGGCTCAGCAGACAGCATCACCCAGGACAGGATTAGATACACGGCTCAGCAGACAGTATCACACAGGATAGGATTAGATACACAGCTCAGCAGACAGTATCACACAGGAGAGGATTAGATACACAGCTCAGCAGACAGTATCACAGGATAGGATTAGATACACAGTTCAGCAGACAGCATCACACAGGACAGGATTAGATACACGGCTCAGCAGACAGTATCACAGAGGATAGGATTAGATACACAGCTCAGCAGACAGTATCACACAGGAGAGGATTAGATACACGGCTCAGCAGACAGTATCAGACAGGATAGGATTAGATACACAGCTCAGCAGACAGTATCACACAGGATAGGATTAGATACACGGCTCAGCAGACAGTATCACACAGGATAGGATTAGATACACAGGATAGGATTAGATACACAACCCTGCAGACAGTATCACCGGTACACACACAGGTACTCACATGCAGTGGCGCGCGCGTGCACACACACACACACAATCACCCCTGATGGGGACCTTGTGCCACACACATACAATCACCCCTGATGGGGACCTTGTGCCACACACATACAATCACCCCTGATGGGGACTTTGTGCCACACATATACAATCACCACACATACACACACACACACACACCTTTCACATCATTCCTCCCTGTGACCTCCGGTGGGCACTCCAGGCAGCTGTGCTGCATGCTATCCTCCCCTGCGTCCGGCCGACATTTCACACATCCGATCGCATACACTCACACATCCGATCGCATACACTCACACATCCGATCGCATACACTCACACATCCGATCGCATACACTCACACACTCACGATATCGCACATACCTGTACAATCGCGCACACACACACACACAGCAGCGGTGGCGGGTAGAGCTGGGGGAGCTTCAGCAGCGGGCAGAGCGGGGACTTGGGAGAACGGAGGGAGGGGGGTGTTATTGGAGACGGTAACGGCAGCGGCAGTAGCTGGGGCAGAGCAGGGGCTGGGGAGAACGGAAGGATGGGATGTCATCGGAGACAGTAAAGAGTGGAGGGGAGGGGAGGGGGCCCGTACTCACACATCCCGGCGGTTGACAGGGGTAAAGTGGAGCAAACAGCACATGCTGTGAGCTCCACAATAATGGCGCTGAACTCCTCCCTCTTGTGTTCTGGACAGCCCAGGGGGCACGTCCACGTCACAGCAGACGCCCACTGTAACGTATGGCAAGGGGTCGGAGCCTGACTATCAGAGTCTATGCACAGGGGCTGCCATAAAGGAAGAAGTTACTGTCGTTACACACAAGGCAAATCCAGCATGGCAGCCCCCAGTGCCTCCAGTAAAATAAGAATTACATAAAAACTAAATAAGCTGCGATTTTCATTTTGTATTAGAAATACTTGATTTAATAATCACTATTTTTAATACAAAAATAAAAAACCGCGATACCTTCCCTTTAACTGACAACTCCTCTGTGTTCTCCTCCCTGCTGGTGATGAAGCCCTTCCCATAAAGCTTAACTGACAGCTCTTCTGTGTCCTCCTCCCTGCTGCTGATGAAGCTCTGCCAATAAAGCTTAACTGATAGCTCCTCTGTGGCCTCCTCCCTGCCTCTAATGAAGCCCTACCCATAAACCTTAACTGACAGTTCCTCTGTGTCCTTTGTAGCTGATACCAGGAAGCAACATTTTTTTTTTGTTGGTCGAGGCCTCGTCCCTTCTGGTCACATGAGTATGACCTAAGCACAGGTCCTTCTAGTCAATTAGTAAAAAGAATCTATGATAGAATTAGCATACATAACAGGGGGAGGATGGACAGGCAGGGGGAGGGAATCACTATGAATACCCACGCCAACTATTAGCTGATGGGCAGCTGCTGTCATTCAAAAAGCTGCTCATTTTACAAACTTTACTTGCCTGTTTCAAAACCTAAACATCCTAACTGACAACTAAAGGTATGTATAGAATCAGCATGATAGCACCAGTATAGCACTGGCTTTAGGTTATATAGGAAAATCCTGGTGATTGGAGAGCTTTAAAGTCCTGAGTGTTCTTGTGCTGTATATGCTAGCCTCACCATGGAGGCCAGTGATTGGCAGCAGTAATCGTGAGAGTGATCGGCACGCCATTGCTCCAGCCATGTAAATAAAGCCCAGCAGGGCCTAACAAAGTTAAACAAGTAATTTTTGTTATTGACTTCCCTGCAGCTAGCTCATTTTTTAAAAAAAAATCTTATCAAATCCCTGTACTTACTAGTAAACTGTATGTTATCACCGAATGACAATAATATTTCAAGTTCTACCCATTATTATTTGATAAAAGGAGTATCCGCACCTCCCTAAAGGCTTCTATATTCATTTTTCTGCATAGAGGGCTGCTGTTGTTTCTAAATGCTCGTAGGTTGATACCAACCGATGTGATACAGTTTGTTTGCCTTAAACTCTCCAGATCCCTAAGTTTAATTTGTTTATAATTGATTTTTACAAATCAGATAGTAACATTTTAGACGATAGGCTTCAGGGCCAAAGACAAATTTCTGAAAAGCAGAAAAAAAAAGATTAAATTGGTAATTACATGGGAAAGAACAGACACTGAAAAGAAATAAGTCATATAAGGTGAAGGAAAACATTTGTATTCTCTACTTTCAAATGTATTAAATAAGTTTTATGCACAAAAACAATAATAGTAAAAAAACCTGAAAACTTCCTAAGGATGGAATGTCTTCATGGCTTACTAAATAACCTGCCCATATTATGGGCAGGCAATAAAAGTTTAATGTCATTATTAGGGATGAGCCATCTTCTTGCAGTTCAGCCCACCGAACCGAACAAGGGATGCGTTCGCCAAACCTTTATCGGACCTTTTAGGTGTTTACGTATTTTAAACAGGCAATTAAAATTGCCAAGAACCACTTTTTACATACTTCCGTAGCTAATTTTTTAGGCCAGGTACTATCAAGTAACAATACCTATAACTGTGTTTGCAGAATTTTTACCAGGCAATTAAAACTGCCAATAACCACTTTTTAGATACTTCCCTAGCAACCTTTTGGTTCACATACCGCTAGCAAGCAATACTTAGAAATGTGTTTGCATAATTTTCATCAGGCAATTGAAATTGCCAAGAACCACTTTTTAGATACTTCCTTAGCAACCTTTTAGGCCACATACAGCTAACAAGCAATACCTCTAAATGTGTTTGGTGGTGCCTAATTTTCAGCAGATAATCAAAACTGCCAAGAAACACTTTTTACATACTTCCCTTACAACGTTTTAGGCCAGGCACTGCTAACTAACTTGCATACTTTTGAACAGGCAGGAATATGTAGCAATACCTATTTTACATGCTTCACTGGCAACTCTTTAGCAGGCACTACAAATACCAATCCCTATTTCGGTCATGAAATGTGCCAATTTTTGGCACATACACTATTCTAAACTATCGCTCTCCTATCTATCTCAACTATCTAGCATGAAACCCTTAAGCTCACTGTCTAGCAGCCCCTGCGGCAGCATCTCCCCTAACATTTGAAATTCACAAAATGGCGCCGACGCAACATGTCCATGATTTATATGCACTCGGACATGTGACTTAGGCAGTCAATCACAGAATGCCTTCTGTCTGAACCTTGTGGATGTTTGCTGCACTGTGATTGGCTGTAGCAACATCCACAAACAAAGTTAAGAAAAAAATGGTGTCGCGCGCCAATAGGCTTCTACTGGTCCAGAGTCCATGCCTCATCCACTGATTTTACACATATAATTTTCAATTGGAAATGTGGCCAGCATTCGGGGGCAGAAAACAAACAAAAACGAACATAAACTTTTGAGGAAAGTGCTCTGGATTGCAGAGCCCGAATGAACAAGCTAAGGCACATACAGAATTTGAAATTAGTAAACCTTTACCGAACTGGTTCGCTCATCTCGAGTCATTATGGCCTAAAGCCATTTGATGAACTGTCCATGTGATGTGATGTAACTATTTTGTGAGAAACTCTGTGTCTACTTGAGTAACCTATGGGGCCTTTTTCTGAGAATGAGGCTCCATAGGATTTCATGGATGTCATGGGACTTTACACCCTTGGATTACATTGGAATGTCGAGGATTTTTTTAGATTAATAAATTGGTGAACGAGGGATAGTGTGGGGGAGTCTTTATTCAAATAAACTATATTTTCTTGAGTATTGTCTTTTTTACTTTACACTTACTGGGCTAGTATTGAGGGTGTCTGATAGATGCCTCTTCATTACTAACCCTTTGTTTGATACTTACCAGATGTCAATTTACAGCTGAAATCAACCCTAAAAATGTTACCCTCAATGCCACTGCACCAGAGCAATCAGAAAGAGCTGGGCAAAGCACCAAATGCTGGGAAGGACAAAATAAGCATGGGCCTTTCCAACATGATAATACCAGCCCCCAGCTGTCTGCTTTACCTGCGCTGGTTATCAAAAATGTGGGGGACGTCACATCATTTTTATTTCCTAATCACATTTATTAGCTGGGCAATTTTCTGCTCTTATCTCCATTTTGCTTCCTTTTGCTTTACCCATCTTACAGTACCAAATTTCAAAGCCCCATTGACTTATATGGGGTGTTTGGAGTCAAGGTCAAATTCGGGTACGAAGCCTAACTTTTAACTAAGGTTCGGCCAAACTTGATGAACCAATGGGTCTACTCATCTGTCACGATCGTCTCCCTGCATGTTGAGACCAGCGACAGCCTTTGGACTGGATTCTTTCATCTGGCTCTTTTCATTTAAATGGGTTTCATTTCTTTTGGCACTGCAGTGGTTAAGTGCCAGTTTTGCTACTGCAGCTTTTCCAAAGCAGTTCCTTGCTGAATGATCAGTTTCACTTACTCAGTAGTTACGCCCTTCAGCTTTAAGTAGTAGTGTATCCCAGCATTCCCTGCTGAAGATACAAACTTATTTGTGTCCTGGCCACCTGTGAAGAAGATTCTGCAAGTCTAGATCCTGTGCTCAGGCAATTTCCTTTTGGTTGTTATTTTTCTCCCTGTTTGTCTTTACTTCCCTGGTGTGTTGTTAGTACAACGGTGAGGTCTAGTGAACCCCACCTGCCACTCACTAGTCAGGGTTATTATAGGGTCTTCTTAGGGTCCCAGGTTACTGTTCAGTGATAGTTGCGAAGACTGGTGAGGAGAGAAGGGACAGTTGCCGCTGAGGTTAGGAGGTGCCCACATACCCCTCTCACTAATTCCAGGGCCTCTTCTTGTTTTTGTGTTCCCGGTGCCCCCCTTTTCTGGTGTTTTTGTTGTGCTTCAGGCGCATGTAGGTCTGAACGCACCCCGCCACGCTTCTTACACCTGGCAACTGTGACATCATCCCTCTTTGACACCCAATATTTCTTCTTTTTTTCCCACAAACACAGAATGCCTTAGGTATTATTTATTTACTTTTTATGAGTTTTACCATAGTTTTATCTCTAAATAGAAAAATATATGAAGCAAAAAAGTATATATAAGAAAAGTAATAAAAAACATGTTTAGGGTCAGTGCATATAAAATTTATACGGCATGAAATTAGCAAACACTGGAATTGCACATTACATCCTTGAAATCCAAGGTGAGATCCGATGCATAGATTGACATGCCTCATTTTCAAACAGCAAATGTCAATTAACAGTGTGGATTTTCAAAGCAGCGTGTGGATGAGATGATACTTCTATCAGTGATGAGCTTCCAAATATTGCCAATGCTCACACCGGATAATATGTCAGAGACCCAGCCCCGTAAATCAGCTTTTAAACAAAAAGTTGGGTGAACTTATTATTTGCTGTATAATGTGATTAAACTTCCTATTAAATAAGGAAATATATTATGTTATGTGGTTATTTCATAAAAAATGAATAACAATAGTACATATAAATTACTAGACTTGTAAACCTACACATATATAATTTTATAGAACCTAAATTAATACCATTGTTTTTCATAATACAGCATTAATTACAGATTGATTTCTTTTTATGTATTGCATGTTTTTTATAGTTCTCATTTCCCCGCAGAGAAAGAAATTTCATGTTGAACTTAAGGAAAAGAATTGTAAATAACTTTGCAAAAAGCAATTTATTGAAATAATGGGGTATATGTTCATTAAACTGTGTCTTTTTCAGGATATAGATGAACTGCGGCCAAAAAACTAAATGAAGGAAACAGATGTTTAATTTTAAAGGATGGAGCTTCATTAAGATTGTTTAAACAGGCAGCAAGGTTTCCAGTAAATCTTTATATAGGGGCATTAAATTAAAAAAGGAAAGGTGTGTTCTGGGAAAGAAGACACATTGTAGTTTGTGGGCCAAACATGGCAATCTAAAAGGGATAATATCAGAAGAGCTATAATTTTGTATGTTATTTTTTTAAAAGTGTCCTTATTGCTGTCTAATACAAAACAAAAATAAAAATAGATACTTACTGGACCCCCGCCATTCCCCAGTACCAATATACATGTACTTTAATGGTCTCTTTGCTTCCTGTTTTAACAGTGGGCATTATGTGACCATTCAAAAACTAATTAGAATCACATCAGTTTAAAATATGGCATATTTATTTAAAGGGGTTTTTCACTGCTCTGCAATAGTGACCACATCCCTGTAAAACTGATAGGGAAGGCTTTATCTAAATACCTTGTTCAGCCAATTCTGCCTCTGAGTGGCGCTAATGTGGTCCACTCATCCCCATGAAGTGACCTCTGGGCTCCGTGACCTCTGGGATCCAGTGATGTCACATCAACTTTCAGTTGACCTGACACCACTGAGGCCGGCCTCAGTCTTCCTGAGTGACTGGCTGTGGGCAGAGTTTCACCACACGTCACAGCCCAGCATCATAGCCCAGCATCGCTCCTGCTTGTGGCGCTCTACAGTGAAGGAGAGCACAGAAAATGTACTGGGCTGTGACACTGGGCTATGATGAGTGGTAAAACACTGCCCACAGCCCTGTTACTCAGGAAGACTGGGGTTGGCCTTGGTGGTGTTAGGTCAACTGGAAGTTGACCTAACATCACCGGATCCTAGTGGTCATAGACCCCAGGGGGTTTACTTCATGGGGATGAGCAGACTGTGATAGCGCCACTCAGAGGCAGAATTGGCTGAACAAGGTATTTTGAAAAAGCCTTCCATATCAGTTTTACGGAGATGTGGCCACTATTGAAGAGTAGTAAACTACCCCTTTAAAGGTCTTCAAAACAGCTGACACTTCTGACAGCCATCGGCACTGATGTGACAGAACTGTGAGGAGGAGTAGGACAATTAGTTGACATAGAACCTGGGGACCTTCAAAAAGCCCATGTCTGCTGTATAAGATTTCTTATGAAGCTCAGCCTGTAGCTGGGCTTCATAGGAAAAAGTCTACTACACAATACACATGGTGATGGGCGATTGTGTTCAGCTCTGTTCGGTACTTGATCGATCATCAGCGTGCTTGGGTACTCGTGGTGCTTGGCTGAGTATTACAGTTGTTTGGATATGTTGTCCACAAAACAATGAGCAAAAGGCATGGGCTTGCTTCACTAAATGATTAAAGCCGGCACCCCAGAGAGAGCCATTCGCAGTCTCTGAATGGCTTTTCCGAGGTATAAAGTAACATTCTTCAACATAGCGTGACAAAAACGCTCATCCACCCCCGGAAATGCTCTGTTTATGGCTGGCGGGAACCCAAACAGGCCAATCATTGACTTTTCATAATATTAACGCTCGTTACTTGTGTCGAACTCATCCGAGAGCCTGACCAGCTCGAATAGAGGATGACCATTTGAGCACCTTAGTATTCGCCCATCACTAATGAGAATTAAAAATAAATGGAGAACTTAAAAAAAAAAATACTATATATATATATATATATATATATATATACACTGTATGTAAAGGTCTAAAATATAATGAAACATTAAAAACCCCATATAATTCTAAGTTAAAAAGATGTTAAATATTTTTATAAATATAACAAAGCTCAAAAATAAATCACCCCCTTTCCCAAATCTTAAAATTTGAAAAGCAAAGTTTTTTTTACATATTTACTATTTCTGTCTGTGTAGTTGTCCACACTAACAAAAAAAATATTTGAATCATATTATGCTGAAATGGTGAAAAAGAAAAATCGAAATGCCAGAATTGGCTTTTTTCCATCACATCAATGTCCCTCCAAAGCTGCAACAAAATGCAATAAAACATGTATATGTATCTTAAAATGGTATCAGGAAAAAAAATCAATTTGATGAAAAAAAAAATTCATGGTCTGTCAATGGAAAAATACAAAGTTAAGGGACTCACAAAATAGCAACATGAACCCATTTTTTTTGTCACTATAAATTATTATTTTATTATTTATTATTATAGCACCATTTATTCCATGGCGATTTACATGTAAAGAAGGGGGGGGCATACATAGACAAGTACAATAATAATGAACAATACAAGGCACAGACAGGTACAGCAGGACATAGGACCCTGCCCGCGAGGGCACACAGTCTACAAGGGATGGGTGAGGATACAGTAGGTGAGGGTAGAGCAGGTCTTGTGGACTGAGGGTTACAGCAGGTTGTAGGCTTGGCAGAAGAGGTGGGTCTTCTAGTTCCTTTTGAAGGTTTCCATGGTAGGCGAAATTATAACTCTTGCTAGAAAAAAAAGAACTTAGATGACTATATTATTAGGAAAGTAAAAAAAAAACTATGGATCTCGGAAGGAAGGTTTGAAAAAACAAAGTCGCAAAAATTAAAAATTCCCCGGGCAAGAAGAGGTTAATATGCCCGTATACTGATGCTCCATTTTTTCCTAGTACAGATGTAAAACCTGCAGATTGATGGATCTTTATTAACATGAGTAAGAGCAACTTGCTGGAAATGCGTTGGCCAGCGACAACCTATGGTTTTAATTGTCTAAATAGAATTATGCTTTTAATATAAGAAGTCCAGAATGTCATTCTACACTATCACAGCAGGCAGTGATTTTTTCTTTTCTTTTTGAATACCTTACCTGTGTACCAGCTCAGGAACGTCCGCGCACCGCACTCTTGGCTGTATTATTCATTCAAACATACTATGGACTGGTGAGCTGACGGCCATTTATCCTTGTCTCATATTTTTCTTTATACCATTTTAGGGTTATGGATGGAAAGGTTGGATGGTGGCTCAGTGGTTAGCACTGCAATCTTGCAGCGCTGGGGTCCTGGGTTCAAATCCAACCAAGGAAAACAGCTGCAAGAAGTTTGTATGTTCTCCCTGTGTTTGCATGGGTTTAATTCCCAAAAACATATAGGTGCATCTCCATAAATTAGAATATCATCAAAAAGGTAATTTAATTCATTAATTCAATACAAAAAGGGAAACGCATATATTATATAGAGTCATTACACACAGAGGGATCTATTCCTATATATTGTATAGAGTCATTACACACAGAGGGATCTATTCCTATATATTCTATAGAGTCATTACACACAGAGGGATCTATTCCTATATATTCTATAGAGTCATTACACACAGCGGGATGTATTCCTATATATTCTATAGAGTCATTACACACAGAGGGATCTATTCCTATATATTATATAGAGTCATTACACACAGAGGGATCTATTCCTATATATTCTATAGAGTCATTACACACAGAGGGATCTATTCCTATATATTCTATAGAGTCATTACACACAGAGGGATCTATTCCTATATATTATATAGAGTCATTACACACAGGGATCTATTCCTATATATTCTATAGAGTCATTACACACAGAGGGATCTATTCCTATATATTCTATAGAGTCATTACACACAGAGGGATCTATTCCTATATATTATATAGAGTCATTGTACACTGAAGGATATAATTCGAGTGTTTATTTCTGTTAATGTTGATGACTATGGCTTATAGCCAATGAAACCCAAAAGTCATTATCTCAGAAAATTTGAAAATATTAAATGAAATGAATGGATTTGACCCCCATAAATATACATCCAAGTGACACCTATAATGTGATGGTGCACCACCAGAGCATTCCTACATGAACAGTGTACTGGAAAGTGGATTGGTCATCATAGGCCAGTTGAATGGCCACCAAGGTATCCTGATCTGACCCACTTAGACTTTTTTTAAATCTTTGGGGTCATCTGAAGGCAATTGTCTATCCTGGGAAGATACAAGATGTGCAGTATCTGAAACAACGGATACTGGAAGCCTGTGCTCGCACTTCTTCAGCGGTGTTGCTATCAGTGTGTCAAGAGCGGGAGAAGAGGGTTGCATTGACAATCCAACACAATGGGCAGCACTTTGAACACATTTTATAAGTGGTCATAAAATTATAAATAACTAATGAACGAATACAGTTGCATTAAAACCTAGCATGCCATAGTTTTTCTTGTGATATCCCCAATAAGTTGGATGTGTTACATGACCCTCTTCCCATTGGAATAAATAAAGTTGCATAAAATATGTC